>NC_133775.1:21212364-21322860 GCF_003597395.2 Chelonoidis abingdonii
TGTGATGGTGTCGCTGGTGTAGATATGTGGGCAGAGTTGGCATCGAGGTTTGTTGCATGGATTGGTTCCTGAGCTAGAGATACTATGGTGCGGTGTGCAGTCACCACTACATGCATCTGACAAAGTGGGTATTCACCCATGAAAGCTCATGCTCCAAAACGTCTGTTAGTCTATAAGGTGCCACAGGATTCTTTGCTGCTTTTGCAGATCCAGACTAACACGGCTACCCCTCTGATACTTGATATTTAGGATGTCATTCTACCCTTCAGATTTGGCACTTTCACAAAGGACATCAGAGCATCAGATAATGCTAGTTAGCCAATGCTCTGGTGCTGTTTGTGGAATCAGGTTTAAATTAATTAATTGTACTAATGGAATTGGAATGACACCATGGCATTTTCTCTTCCTCCCCCTGCCTGACTGAAATGCCTGCTGACTAGTAATACTTTTAATCCAAACATTTTCAAAATGGCCACTAATTTTGAGTACTTCAGTTTCTGGGAGCCACCTAAATGTCTCTATCTGGTCACCAAAATCAGAGCTAGTTCAGTAAACACTTAGGAAAATTTTGTTCATAGAGGATACTCAGCCTTAAGGCGGAAAAAAATACATGAATATGCTTCACTTGGAGGAATGTATATTATCATTGCTGGATTTAGTTATAGTAGCATGCCATTACTGGGCCATGTTCACTAGCACAATGCAGTTGCCAGTAGAAATTTACACATGGGTCTGCTGCTGACTGTTTAATTTAATTGAAAATGAATGTGGTTTGACTGTGTTGCACCTTTAAACTTCACTGTTCGCAGATATTTTGGAAGACGTGTTTACTGATAGGAATATTAACAGAAAATCCAGTTTTAAGCAAATACTGGAGTATTTGCTCCAGAAATCTGATTCTTACAGTCATTTAGTCATGGAACAGAAGTATAACTTAGGTTTGTGTGTCACAGAGCCACAGGATCTATGCTATGCCGCAGCTTTTAAACAGCTCCTTAGAGGAAGCCATTCAGTGTGCCAGACCGCCAAGGTGTCCCACTCTTCCTTAACGGTAAGCTATCCTGCTTCACACCAGGAGCTCTGCCCAACAAGTCCAACTGAGATAGATTCCTTTTAAGAGCTTTTCACCCTCTGCAGGGACCAATGCAAGTCAGCAAGTATTTTCAGTGACATCAGGCAGCCTTTTCAAAACAGACTAAGACTTATTAGTTCCCTGGAATACAGCAGCGAAAGTCCTCAGGTTAGCATAGAGAAGCAAAAGTTAATACATAGTCCTTACAGGCCAAAGCCACGGCTCCCTCAGGCTACGTTGCTGTATGAACCATCAGTTTCCTTTTTCTCTGTCTCTGTCCCTTTTTGTGAGTCCCAGGAAAGTGCTTCTGTTTCTCTTAAAAGGTCAGCTGTTATCCTAGCTCCTGTCACCTCTTGGTCCATAGTTGTCTTCCTGCAGGACTCCTGCTGAGTTCACATGTTCCACCTGCTGGAGTTTCTCATTATTAGGCATCAATTGTTCAATCATTGGGGTTCCCATTGTCTTTCTGGATCCTCCTTTGATATGGGTTGGTTTCAGCCAGTCCTTAATGACCCAATCATACTACCTCAGAGAGTTGTGTGACAGAAACACCTCATGTATCCTGCTTTGCCCCCAGAAGCAGCTTTTAACTCTTCTGCACCCAGTGGGTAACAATTCTAAATCAAATAAGTCATTGTCTTGCATATCATTCACAAAAATATTCTAGAAAATTCCCACTTTGTCATGTGCCCAACTGAAACTGCTGTAATTTGGAATTTAAAATATCAAGCACAACAAACTGCTTGTAAACAATCTGCAGCACAAAATTCATTAATACAGAGTGAAATTAATCCCGGTGTAGAGGCCCAGCCCAGATTGTAGGTGGGAATTTAGTGGTGTATAGGACTTCTGCTACAGGGCTTCAACACAGGGCTGACTTTCATCCTTAAAGTATTAGACAAATATATCTGAATACTGTTTATATTTGAGAGTTGCTCTGTATGCTTGGACAATGTGCAAAGAGAAAAAAAGTAATACCTGTTGAATAAATTAGTCAGCTCCAATTCTGAGCACAGTATTCTTCCATTGCTGTTTGACATTATATCAGGCAGAAGCTAAGCGTACCAAAAATAGATTGCATGCATGAAGGCATGCTTTAAAATTACAGAGCAGCTAAGCAACAAAAAATACACAGTTCGTACCAGGCTTCAGCTGCTTGTTTGATGCTCCAGCCAAAAATGACTTATTTATTCAAAATGAAATACTGTAGGCGGTTAATCCTGAAACCACCAGGGATCCTGAACAATATGGCAGCACAAGGCAGACACAGCAGAGTGGGAACATCTGTTGCCATGCCAACCTTTTAATTTAAAGCTACAGCAGAGCAAACGCTATCACATATTAAATATGAGTTCCCGCAATGGTAATATTGTTCATGACACTGTCTGTTTGCTCATGTGGAGGATGTTTGGGACCTGAAATACCCATCGGACACCAAAAAGGTACCTCTAGTCCTGCAGCCTTTTACATTTTTTTCATTATGTAAGTGAGATATTCTGATACACCGATTAACTTATATCATGTGTTTTGTGTGTTGGAATACACCTCTTACTCTTCAGAACACACCTCTCACTATCAAAAGAGCTATACCCTGCACACCCCTGCGATGGTGTATTCTTTTGAATCAAACACATTTATTACCCATCAGCCTGATACTCAGTCCCACCGAGACTGTAGTCATATTTTTTCTTTTGACTGAATGATTTAATCACAAGTCAGTATATATGATGCATTCTTCCTAATGACAGCCGCAAACAGGAGAACTGACTGCAATAATGTTAAAATGGAGAAAAATGAGCTTATAAATGTTGATGGCTTTACACATTCTCTGGGGAATGGGTATTTATCACTTATGGGATTTTTAAACTATTCTCTTTCAGGTTCACCTATGAATGTGAAATGGTAGAAGGACACATACTATATACATACATGCAAGTTTAACTGTGTATGTGTCTCAAAAGAAATCATAACCCAGGGATCCATAGCATAGAAAGTGAACTAAAGGAATAGTTTTGCAAATTCTGGCCTCACTCTGTTGCCCATATGTATGCTGACTGGTACTTATTGAGAGGAGCTATTCAAATGAGCAAGTACCAACCGAGTAGGTATAAGGGCTACAGAATCAGGTCCTTATAAACGGTAATTAGACCTAAGAGTACAGCTGATGAGATTTTCCCAGTGTCAACAAATTTTGAAATTTTGAATGTTGGTTAGAAATTAGGGTGACCAGATGTCCCGGTTTTATAGGGACAGTCCTGATTTTTGGGTCTTTTTCTTATATAGGCTCATATTACCCCCCACCTCCTGTCCTGATTTTTCACACTTGCTGTCTGGTCACCCTATTAGAAATAAGGATGAATTTTTCATGAAAAGCTTTTCCATTTTTAACTGCTCTACTTAGGATGTTCTGACTTTCCATTCAGTAGAGGGCAGTGGCATACACATACACAAGGTAGTTTATTACAGCCTTCCTGTGTAGTTACAGTTATTTATGTCTCTTTCTAGTTCATGCCAGCTTTTTCCATTGTTCTTTCCATTTTCAATCATCCCTTACCTTCCTTTTGTAAAATAAAATATCTTATATAAGATATTTTGTGGTGATAATATCCTTTAGTTTGCAGTTCTATTTACATATGCTGTATGAATTTCGCATGGCAGTAGCACAGATACATTATATAAAACTTAAAGCCATACAAGTTAATGTGCTATCTCAAGGGATCAGAAGTCATGGTTTTACCAGGAATGAACCAATTTTGCAGGGTTGCCATATGATTGAGACGAAACATCAGTTTTGTCATAGTGTCATTTTAATTATCATGCTGAAAGAGCCACTCTGACTCTTCTCACTCTTAGCACTTTCTCTGGTGCAAAGTTGAACTCAGGATCAATTTGTCTCTGTTCTTAGCCTTAGCACAGTGTCTCTTCCATCAAACTATTGTCTGCTCTGGTACATTGTGAAGTCTTGAATGCCCCAACACAGGGCTCAGGACGGAGGGAGCTTGCAGGCAACAGCTGCTGTCTCAACTTCCTGGTCTAAAAAGGCAATGTACTTAGAGTGAGGTCAGCGTATTTAAAGGGGCAATGCACATCTCTCTCTCCCCCACACACAGGATGTGTGTCTCTGTCTCTGTCTGCCATGCTGTCTCCCTTCCCTCCATTCATGCTGCCTTGTAGAGTGTGAAGCTACATTAACAACGTGTTAACTCTTGAGGGCTCAGCCAAGTGCTAGTTCATCATTTAGCAGTAAGGCATTCCCTGGAAAATATCCCACCCTCTTCCACCTTCTGACTTCAGCACCTCAACCAAGCTTCACAATCATTGTTGCTGTGTACAGTATTAAATTGTTTGTTTATATAATATAGTTTTTTGTCTGGTAAGATTTTTTACCTGGAACCTAACCCCCCGTATTTACATTAATTCTTATGGGGAAATTGGTTTCACTTAACATTGTTTTGCTTAAAGTCACATTTTTCAGGAACATAACTACAACATTAAGCAAGGAGTTACTGTATATCATTTTGTTAGAACCCTGGTACCAGATGCCATATGGATGGATGGATTAGACAGGATTAGGCTAGAAGAGTTTTGATAAGGCTTTTACCAGATCTGTTTGTTCTGAGATATACAGTAGGAGGTCTGAAGTGAGTAGCATACTCATGTACATGTCAATACCCAGCATTCTCTTTCACCTTTGAGCATATCAGGATACTGGTGATGGCACTGAGTTTGGGGGACAAAGCAAAAGGGTTGTCCTATACTTGTGGCTCTATTAAATTCACTACCATCTCCTCTGTGAACTATAATGGTGAAAGACTTTTTATGTCTTCCATGTATTTATAGTGGGACAAATACTGAGGCAATGGGAGTGTTGTCTGAATAGATGAGAATAAAATACAGACTTTGGGATCTAGCCCTGTGTTGGAGTTATTCTATATATTCAATTTATGCTGACTCTTGGGCCAGGTTGCTAAAGCACACTCTTCCCTCCAGTAGGCTGAAATGTTGCCATGGTTGTATGGGTATCATGAATAAACTCTGACAATTTGATCAGTAGCTTGTATGTGAGCAGATCATTGTCTGTGTTAGAGATGCAAAATTCTGTTTTGCATAGGTCTCATGATATGTATTTGGTCACTAATTGGAGAGGCATTAATCCCTGATTAGTATTCCCATGTGAATACATAGTGCTCACAGAGAAAGAAATTTACCTTAGTTTTGTGAGTAATAGTCACTGTTTTGGTGAACATTCCTCCTTGTAAATTCAACTGCTAGGCTATTTTTGGAAAGTGAACACAGTCTAACTGAATTAAAAAAATATTTACAATATTCAGATAGGTTTTGCTTTTTACTTGCCCCTTTCTCATAATTGTCTGAGCTTAGGGAGAAATCTGGAAGACTTGGGAATGCTTTAGGGTTCATTAAGGATCTGATTGTCAGAAGTGCAGAGCATCCACAACTCCTGTTCCCATGAATGCGAGCAGTGGGTGCTCAGCCACTCTGAAAATCATGCCTGAACTCTCTTCTGTACATTTGAAAACAAGAAGAATAGAGGAATCTACATGTTCTCATTTAGGCAGGTCTTTGATTGGACTGTTCTTGTGTTAACAAGCTGTTATTATGCCCCCATATAAATATGTCATTCTTCTTTTAGAATTGCTTTTGCAATACACAGATGGAGTCGTGCATAAAAATATTGTGGAAGAACTTAGCCCAAATGCAAAATTAATATTTGAATGTGGTCTAAAAGGTCTTAGTATAAGCCATTGAAAATGTTTATATTACTGTAAACACAGTATTGAAATATAGCATGGTTAAGTGGATAGGATACTGGACTGGAACCGGGGAGATCTGACTTCTGTTCTTGGCTCTTGTCTGCTGTGTGACCTCAGGCAAGTCACTTCTCCTCTCAGGGTCTCTGTTTCCCTCCCACCTTTTGTCTATTTAGATTACAAGCTCTTTGGGGCAAGAACTATCTTACTATGTATTGGCACAGCTCCTAGCACAATAATTTGTGGACTGTAGATGCTACTTTAATCCTAAAGAGTTGTCATTTATACGTACAATCATAGCTCAAATCTTACCAAAATATCCACTTCTGAAATGATTCCTACAAAAATCACTCAAAAATTAATGCTAAACTGAGCAGAGTTTGGGAACAATGGATTTTATTTATAAAAGTAAAGTTTATTAGGGCTTGGACCCATCAAGCTGTACATATAGCTAACCCATGTAAATGTATAATCTTCTTACTTGTACCCTCAGCCTCCCTCCATCCCTTTCCTGCTAATATTTGTTACACAACTTTGTTGCATCGTGATTCAAATTGAAATGTAAAATCTTCCTTTGTTCGTATGCTATCTAGCACAATAGGGGCCTGATCCTGATTGTGTTTTGGGGGACTACTACAGTATAAATAGTAATAACAAGGGCTTGCTTATACTGAGTGAGGAAAACACATCTTCATGCCACATACCTCTGAGGGTCAGAATAATTTGGTCCTGTTCAAAGGAGTACTCTGCTTCCCAGACCTCTAAGAGATAGGAGGCCAAATCTTTTTCTAGTTGGAACTGACTAAGCTCCATTAACTTCAACTGAGTGTGCCAATTTATGTCAGCAGAGAAGTTGGCCCATGGAGTCCTTCACCATCAACATTCATATTGCAGCTCTGAAATCTTCAGGAGCTTTTCCTACTGCTTGGCAAATACCTACTCTGTGGTGTCTGGAGTAGCCAGGACCCCATAGCAATAGCATTTTCCTTTTTATTTTGTTTGTTAGTGATCTCCAGTTTTCATTTTCTTTAATTCCAAATGAATAGAAATACATTCTAAGGTTAGGACCTTTTTAAAAGGCCTAGTGTGTACTGCAGCTTTCAGAAAATCAGCCATTTCAGTCAAAGCTGTACTGTTTTATTAGTATCAAACCTGAAAGTACTTAAAAAAAAAAGCTATAAGAAATAAGGCTACTTTTTACATTCCAGGTTTGATATCAAAATCAGGTTCTCCACAAACCACAGGAACCTCACCTAATTTGCTTTATGAATTGCTTCGGCTTACCTTGTGCTTGGTTTTGGCTTGTGAAATTCTTCACCAGGGTCATCCTTGAAGGCAGGCTACTGAAGATATGGCACACTGCAAAAGTCATTGGCCTCCTAAAGTCTGGAAAGGACCCAAGTCAACCATCAAGCTATCATCCCATATCATTATTGTCGATGTGCTTCAAGGCACTGGAGTGCTTGGTCCTACAGCGCATATTACCTGACTTGGAGAGAATTTTGAGCCCTGACCAAGCTGGCTTTCACTGAGACCCTAGCACATGCGACCAAGTAATCACACTGACCACATTTATTGAAAATGGCTTCCAGAAAAACTTGAAAACAGGCACCGTTTTCATCGATTTAACAGTGGCGTACGATACACTATGGCACACTGGCCTGCTCGTGAAGGTATCATGGGTTCTGCTACCCTGGGTCACAGGCGTCGTTGAACTGTTCCTCCGTGATAGGCAGTTCAGAATCCATATGGAGGAGAAGATGAGTGCCTGGGGATGACAGAGCAATGGGTTACCCCAGGGCTCTGTGCTTTCTCCAACCCTGTTCAACCTTTACATCAATGACCTGCCAACAACGGAGTTACAAAAGTTCATTTATGCAAACGACATCTGTTGCGGTACCCAGGCTGGATGTTTCACCAGCTTGATGCCACCTTAAACTGGGACATGGTGAAGTTAGCTGACTGCTGTAAGACTTGGCATCTCCAGCCAAGCGTCATAAAAACAGTCTCCAGTTTGTTCCGTCTTCATCAAGCCAGTGCAACCCGAGAACTGAATGTTTATCTGAATGGTCAAAGGGTGAAGCATGAAGTAGAAGCGGTCTATCTAGATGTGACCTTAGGCCACCCACCTGAAGAATACAGCAGCTAAAATTAAGATGCATGACAATCTTCTTAGCAAACTGGCAGGTTCGTCATAGGGTGCCCACGCGCAAACTCTGGGGATGTCAGGTCTTGCCACCTCGTATTTGGTGGCGGAGTATTGCACACCAGTATGAAGTCGATTGTCACACAACAAACTGGTGGGTATGCAGTTATATGCCGCCATGCGCATCATCTCCGGCAGCTTGCATCCGACTCCACTCCCATGGCTTCCAGTTCTGAGCAATATTGCTCCTCATATCATATGAGAGGTTGCCACTGGCAGGTTACTGGAGAACATATGCGCCACCCAAGCCTGCCACTGCCAATTACCTTTTTAAACCACCAGCTGCGCGTTTGCTATCACGTCACCCATTATGGTCTCATCCGCTACGCCAGGATGTTAGGGCAGAAACACTCTGGCAAGAGGAATGGATATCTGTTATAATCCCCAACCAGTCCCTCGTCGCTGACCCCACAATTTGCCTGCCTAGATTTGACCTGCCCCATAGCCAGTGGTCCCTTGTAGCAGGGTGGTTACTCGCTTCTTCCCTTTGGGGTGGAAAACAGCCCAGGAGAGGGCTGTGGCTGGGGCAAGAATCCTGAGCTGATTAGAGAAGGTAGGCTCAGCTGTGGCCAAGCCCCAATTAGGCCCAGCAGGCCCATATAAGAGGCAGTGAGCCAGGCGCTCAGTCAGTCTCCTTCTGCCTGTAGAGGGAGGAGGACCTGGTTGCAGGGAGCTAGAGACAGGGTACCTGAGTGGGGCAGGGCTGGGGCAAGGCAGAGGAGCTGGGGAGCTCCAGCCTGGAAAGCCCCAGGTTGCGGCCTAGCAAAAGGCCAACAGTTACTGGGGGTTGCAGAGGGCAGCCCAGGGTGGCAAAGGCAGCAGGTCCAAACCCAACCTTGCCAGTGATGAGTAGCTGATACTGCAGTCTGCCCAGGGTGTAGGGGCTAGATGATGACTGGCAGTAGCCTTATACTGAGGCGAGGTGGGGATAGTGGGTGGGGGTTTCCCAAGGAGGGGACACCCTGAGAGAAAGAGGTTACTGCCAGGGGGCAGCACCCCAGCTAACAGGGCACTGGGTCCAGGAGAGACATGGGGGCCAAGCAGTAGCGGGACACCGGCCTGCAGAGGGCACTCCGGAGGCTGGAGAGCTAATTCCTGGAACAGACCAGCAGAAGGTGCCACAGGGGTGAGTCCGCATGCTTACATTCCCGTTGAATGTTCTGGACTGGGAAAGGTCTCTGTGCAGCTAACCAGTATTGCTGGGACCTTCGCTTCAGCCCTGTGTGCATCTGTGACACAACACAGACGATGATGCACATTGTCGATGAATGTCTGCTGACTAGGTTCAGTAGTAGCCTAGAAGAACTTCATCACACCACTGAAGATGCCATTGCTTGGCTAGATGACTGTGCACACGCTAAATAAATAAATAACCTTGTATTAGCCACTTCTCTGAAAGTTGTTAAAATCTTTACAAGCTTTAGAACCTTGCAGAGTCCTTATGGCATAGCAGTGCTTAGAGACAGAAGAGAAGTACAACAATTGAAAAAAAGCCCTCTATTTAGAAAAGTATTTTTGGCCTTATTGCCAAAGCAACAGGGACTTTACATCAAATAAAAGACATTACAAATCAACAGGAACTAAACTGAAAAAGTGATTGTGTGTAGGTGGATAATACAAAATGGTCAGTGTGTGTGTGGAACATACTCTGAAACTTGTAGCAGGCCCACTCAGCACTGAACAGGATCCAGCACTACGTCTCCTACAGGTAAAGTGCCATCAGAGAATTAGACACGTGACACTCATTTTATTTTGTTTGCTTTTTTACAGCATGGTTCACCATAGTGTCTGATCACGTAACATACATCAGTAGATTTACCTTCACAACCTCAATAGGTAAGGAGATATTATTGTCCCCATTTTACTGACAAGGAGCTGAGGCACAGAAATTGTAAGCTGTTTGGGGCTGTCTTTTTGCTATGTGTTTGTACAGATTTAAGCACTGGGGCCTGATGCATGATTAGGGTCACCAGGCACAACTGCAATATGAATAATAATAAATATAAAGTGACTTGCCCAAACTCCCACTGAGTCTGTGGCTGAGTCAGAAACCAAAACTGAGATATCCAGTGCTTTAGTCACAAGACCATCCTTTTCCACTGGGCTGGTATTTGTAAGGCCAGTCACAACATAGAGACAAGATGGATGAGGTAATATCTTTCATTGGCCCAACTTCTGTTGGTGACCTGAAGGAGAGCTCTGTGTAAGCTTGTCTGTCTCACCAGCAGAAATTGGTCCAATAAAAGATATTATCTCATGCCCCTTGTCTCGCTAATATTCTGGGACACAGAATATGCTACAACAATACTACATATAATAATGCAAATAGCATGCAGTATGTGGTCCCCACAGTAGCCTCTTCCTCCATCCCCTCCTTGGCCATCATCCAAAGGTTATCCCAAGTGGAGGGGATCTTTAAAAAAGCTTCAGCAACACCTCAGAGCAGGGGAATGGAGTTAGCCCAGATCCCAAACCATCCTTCTTCCTATTCAGAGCTAATATTTTGAGTCTTATGGCCCCAGCAGCACTAAGGTGCAGCAGATTCACAGCCTTGAGAGCAATTAGATGTCAGCAAGTCCAGATGCTGTAAACAGTTGTGTGGGGCTGGGAGATTGACTGTTGGTTTGGTGGGAAAAGGGGGTAATAGATGAGCCCTGAGAACACAATCTCAGCCTTAGGCAACAGTGACATCAGAGCACACACTTCATAATCGATCCATGGACATTGCCCTTGTGCCCTCAGGGTCCAATGCTTCCCATCCAAACATCAGGAGAAAGAGTGGGAGAAACCTCAGGGCCCCAGTATCTTCACACCCCCTGCATGGGGCAGGCACTCAGCCCAGGGAGAGGGGTCTTCTGTACCGCAAGCAGCTTCTGAGGAAGTTTTGGAGACATGCTGTGGAGATAGTTTGTGTAGACAGGGATAGGGAGGAAAAAGCAAATGACCCAACTAGATCTGGTTAAAAAACATCTAATTTCAAAAAAATTTAATGAAAAAGAACTTTTTGCAATCTTTTTTTCCCATTTTTCATCCAGCTGTTGATCCAGCAAATAAATTGGAAATTAACTTATATAAAATCCCTTTTATGCATGCACTACTTCTAGAAACTGATTTGGAACTGTGGGATAGGTACCCAGAAGGCATTTCAAGCAACTGAAGCCATTTAGGTGAGTGCTGTTGTGCATGTAGGCCAAAACTTAAACCAATGGCTTGTGTGAATGCACTGAACCATTTGTGCTTAAACCAGTTAAGAAGAATTTGATCAGTTCTCTAGTGTAGACAAGACACCATATGAAACAGGAGCCATGTCTACCTATATATTTAGCCAGCACTTAGCACCACAGGGCCTCAATCCTGATTGAGGAGTTTGAGCTGTACCACAGTGCAGTTAGCATCCATACCGTCTCTTCCTTTTCCCTGTGAGACAAGGTGAGTGAGGTAATATATTTTATTGGACCAACTTCTGTTGGTTAGAGAGACAAGCTTTTGAGCTTACACAGAACTATTGCAACACTCATACTTAAGTGTCTACACTGACCTTCTGTGCTCCCCCCAGAGGTGGAATCTATTATTTTTACCTTTGCTGCTGTTTAGAATTTACCTAGCAAATTGTGTGGATGTTGTATTTCAGCCCAACAGGGTCTGAACACCACACAGGTGCCAGAATGTTAAGGGAGGCTGAGAGTGCTAATAACCTCACTAATTGCACCTAGGGAGGGTGTGGTAAAGTGAGGTGATGGATGGACTTAAAGGAGGGAAGAGGATGTAGTGAGTTCCCTCTCTCTGGGGAAGGGCCTGATAGAAGGTTGAAGGGACAGAGAAGCACGCTGTCTGTTCCTGAGGTGAACCTGAAGGATGATCAAAAGCCTCTGAGGGATGGCCACCTGCTTGAAAATCCTGGCAAGACAGAGAACTGTGTCAGCCTCAGACTGTAGGTGGAGTGAGACACGAGCCTGAGGACAGCTGTGAGGACTTTGCATTATAGCTTAGGCCTGCCTGTGAGGGAGAGGGACAGCCATGAGACTGATAGGGGCTGAAGATCTTGTTAACTTTATATTTCTGTTGTATGTATTAAAGGATTCTGTGGCCCTGGAAGGAGTCAGACTCTTTAATTATCTTGGCTAGAGGGTCAGCCCATTCCTATGGCTGGAATAAGCTGAAGGACATGAGGGAAATGAAGGCAAAGCTGCCACAAGCCACATCCAGCCATGAAGGGGGCGTTCTGAGATGGCAACTTGGCTACCCAGATCTTTAGCAAAGAACCTGCTGTGATAAGGTGTAAGTACCTCACAATATTTATCCTTACTACAGCTGGTTGGAAAAACTTTCTGAGATGATAATTTTCTGTCAGAAAATGCAAATCAGACAAAATCAAAACAGTGAAATGGTGTTAATTTCCAGAAGTTTCATTTTGGAGAAAAACTGGGGAGGAAAAATGTCCCAACAACATTGAAACATGCCAATTTTGACATTTTCAGAATGGAACATTTTGACTTTTCATTTTGTAATTTTGCACTGTGTAATATAATATAAAATAAAAGTCAAAATCAAAATGGAACACTTCTGTTTTGTCAAAATGAAATGTTGGATTGATCCAAAGTTAATTTTTGAATGTTCTTCTGTGGAGTACTTTGAAAGTTTTGGGTTTTGTTCCAGTTCAAAACAAAGTCAGCTGTTGAAATCTCTAAATCCTTCTTGAAACAGAATTTCTGTCCTCCACACAGCTCTCTTCCTTACTCCATTCTAACTATCTTCAGAATGTTATTATTTGTAATAGTTGGGAGTGAACTATTTTCAGAGTGCAGTTTGGGAGATTTTAATTATACAGAAATCTGAAGGTTATAAATGATATACACGGTATACAGTGCAATCCCATTTTTCTGAATGGCCTGGCAGATATCTGAAACTTTCAGATAACTGGACATTTGGATGAACTGAAGTGCAATTTTGAGCTGGGTTCTTGCTGTGGGCTATGAGCCAGTGAATGGCAGTACTCTACATGTCAGCCCTTCCCCCTCATATCCTGTCTGTCCTGGTGCCCAGGCTGCCTCCCTTGGGCTGTGGCTGGATGCACCCCCTCAGTGATGATTGTGGTGTCGTGAGACCACCAACTCTCTAGTCACTGGGCGGAGCTGTGTCCCAGGCTGCGGGGCTCCATGATGGGAGAGGAGCACTGAGTAGAGATGCTGCTCTGGATAACAACTAGTTACATGGGTTTCACTTTGAAATGGACACAGTATTGTGAGGGGATTCATTGGTGCACTGGTATAGAATGAGTTAGGCTGTTGTAAATTGGTTCTGGGATTCCCTGGCAGGTGGATGCTGTTTTCAGAGGGGATTTTCTTTAAAGTAGTCTGTCCTTGTGAATGTATTTATTGCTTGTGATTTGTAGGGCTACTTCAGGACACACTGTGGATTTGGATAACTAGGCTTTTTGAATAAAGAGAATTTGGATAACTGAGAGCATACTGTATATACTATCTATGGGAATATTTAACTTTGTGGTAGAGAAAGCTAGTTCAAGTGGTGACATTTTAAGCTTTTGTATCCTTATCAACAAAGAAATAGGCGACCTTCAGGGTTTCTTTTGTTCTCAGAATATTACTTTCACATGCTGCTGTTTTAATAGGGTTTTTCTATATCAGTCTCAGCACTGTGACTCAGAGAGGACTCTCACTCCCACTCTGCACATTGCCCTGAATAAGTATTTTTGCACCTTTTGCAAAGCCAGTGATATTTACAGAAGGGAGCCAATCAGACAGGAATGTCACCAGTCTCTTAACCTTCATTCTGGGAAGATTTTATAATAATAAAACTTCTTCAGTGCTTTTCCTCCAAGGATCCCAAAGTGCTCTACATACATGAATTAACCCTCACTGTACCATTGTGAGGTTGGTGATACCATTCATATTACAGTCGTGCCAAACTGACTGCTGAGTCATACAAATGCAGGTTGTGTTAAAGTCCCAGAAGAAGGGTGGTGTGTATTAGGTTCATGTCTGACCTATTCATCAAGGGGATTGGCATGGCTGTGGTTGATATGGTTTCAGCGGACTGAATGGAGAGATTTGGCAAACAGTCTCCTTGCTCAACCTTTCCCTTGTGATTCACCCTTTGCAGAAGGAAATAATAGACACAAAAAGGCTAGGATAGATAGATCCTCTACCCATTTGTGTAACCGGGTGGCTCTGGCTGGCCACACAATTTGTTCTTTAAAAGGAAAAAATGATAACTGAGTTTGGTACGTGCCTTTTTCTATGTGAACTAAGGCAAAATGCTCACCGTTGGTCTTGTGTCTTCACTCCATCGTAATAGTAGTGTCATGCCTGCCAATCAGGCATGGTACACAAAAAGGCCTTTCTTTAGTAAGTGATATCAAAGACTTCTGATGCCTTTGTTAAATGGATGTCACACCATTTCTATCACATAGGAATTGTGGGTCAGAGTCTCATTTCAAATCAGTGAGGGAAAGAACAGAAATAAGACAGGATTCTGATGTACCAAATATATAAGTGGATTAGCTTTGTTGTGCCTTACCCTGATTCCTGGCAAACGACTTTATAGACCTCCACCTCCTTTTAGCTTCAGTCACTCTTCCCCTTCCATCTTTCCATGCTGGTTCCCTTCCTCCAACCCAACAGTTTCCTACCCTTCTTTTTTGTTTGTTTAGTGTGTGTTAACCATTAAAATATGCAAGCTAAGTCACTTCAGGTCAGGAGCAAGTGGTGGTTTTTCCATTCATCTCAATGAGAGGTCTCAGTGTTGTGTTCCTGCTGGCATGTAATAAATGAACACCTCTTACACAAGGAGCATGTCTGTCAGCAAGTATATCTGGCTTCTCCTGGACACAGAGCAAACCCGTAGCAGCATGAAAAATTCACCCTGGCAATAAGGGTGTCCAGTGCTTCCTCTAGTGTTATATTGTGTTTGGAGGAAAGAGGTGGTAGCCAATTTTGAGGTTGATTTCTCCTTCTTTGTCTTTCCTCTGGGGACTGCATGTAAGATTTCAAGGAAAGGATATTGTTCTTGGTGAAGGGATTTCTGTGTTAACCTTTTAAAAGCTCTCCACTTTGTACTCTCGTCTTCCGTGGCTAGTTGCTCCATTGCAATAGAATTCTCCGTGTAATGGTTCAGTGGCCATGAAGCACATTTTGTCTGAATTGCTCCTTAAATTCAGTAGCTCAGGTCTTTTCACAAAGCTTCTCCGGTTTGTCACAACGTCTGCACTTCCCACAAATTCTGCTCACTTAAATCTCCTTGCATAGGAATTGCAACATGGACTGTGACTTGATGCATCTGCCTGTGCTCATTAGCACAATCCTTTTTTTATTTATTTTATTTTATTTATTTATTTATTTTTCTCCGGATCAACAAGTTCTGGAGCAAACTGCAGTGCTGCAGCATGTCATTTAGGTGATATATATGGACTGGACAATGTGAACTGCCAGGCTGATGTAGAGTTTAGATCCTGATGCTGCTCTTCCCTGCTCTAATATAAGTCAATGCATGTTTTGACTGTGCAAGGAAAAGCAGGACTGTGTCCCTAAGCACTGGCAGATGTGGTTCCTGTGCATAAAGAACCTGATATCCCTTAAGTATCAGAAGAACTCTGTATCAAAACTTGTAAACGCCTCCTTAGAACTTTTCTCTGCCAGGATGCCTACAAAACAAAGTTATCTGGCATGAGTGAGGCCGGTGGCCATCTATGGCTATGTACTTATTCAGGTATACTCCCCCCTTTACTGTTACTTTGTTCTCCATCCAACCCCTTGTTTCCCTGTTCATCTACTGCCTGCATCCTAAATTGTGAGATCTCTGGGACAGGGACTGTTTTATTACTTTGTACAGCACTTAGCAAAGCATGGCCCTGTTTAGAGCTTCTGGGTACTGTTGCAATATAGGTAACTCAGTACCAAAGGTTTAGAGAACCCTGTCTTACATTTCAACATTTCTGTCTTCTGCCCCAGTAACACATGAAAAGATATTGACTGAAGCGAATTGCACAGACTGCAGGAGTAAAGAAAAACTGAAGTGAATTATTGTAGTCTGCTCGAAGAAGTCCACCACATTACGATACTCCAGTGTAACTTGCAAATGAAAGACAACACTGGATTATTGTAATTTCACTCCATGGTTGTCTGGTTAGGGGTGAATATTGCTTGCTGCAAGTTTGGAGACCTGCAATGGAACGGGACTCAAATGGAATTTAAATCTGCAGAATTAGGGCCCGATGTAATAAGAGCTCACACAGAGCCATTGATTTTTAAGCCAAATCTCCCCATTTTTATTCCAGCAAAATACGGCTGGCAATCATATTAGGAGACCACCTTATTCAAGTAGCAAATACAGCAACTTTAAATCGTACGTGAATATTTTTTGTTTCTTATGTCATTGATATTTTATTTATTTTACTGTGATATTTCTTTTCCCAACTATTTTTAAAATGCAGAATTTTATTTTGAAATTCTCATGGGGCAGGGGCAGAGGGTGTGATTAAAACTTCAGCTTATTTAGAATAATTTTTAATATTTCTCCCTAATGATTTAATCACTGAAGTAGCACTGAGGGTGTATAATAAATAGTGTTACATCTTCATCTGTTTCCTCAAGCTAGTTGCTCTATCTTAAGCTGAAGTACAGTGCAGTAAGGCACAGATCTTTCATCTTTTACTCTTGAGTCATTTCAATTCATATTACCCAATAATACAAAAACGATCTGAAAAGGAAACAAGTCAGCTTATATTTTCTTTTGCTTTAGCAAAGAGTGCTTTAGTAGTAATCATTTGGAATGCTGAAAAAAACACACATCCAGACTGTAAGGGCTTGCTCTTGTGAATGCTTACACACCTGAGTCCTCCTCTCTCACATAAAATAGTTTAATTGAAGTCTTTGAAACTACTCGCGCGAGAGAGACTTTTAGGCTCAGGTCCTAATGTTATAAATTTGAAAAAGTGAAACTGCCAGAATAAATAATGAAATGAAGCAAAATGCATACTGTATGTTTTTATAAAAAGTTGGGGGGAGATATTTTGTTTAGTAAGTGTGTTTGCTTGATAAATTGTGCATTTATATAGCACGTTTTATCTTCAACATGCTTAGCACAGGTTAGTCAACTCTCACAACATCCTTGGCAAAATATAGGCCGAGAGGTTGAGTCATTTGCTCAAATCCACAGAGTGAATCAGTGTCAGGAATAGAAAGCAGGAGTTTTCCAGATCCCAGTTGTGTGCTCAGACTACTGCTCGCTATAAACCGGTTCAGTAAATCCATTGAATCATAGACTTTAAGGACAGAAGGGACAGTCTGACCTCCTGCATAATGCAGGCCACAGAATCTCACCCAGCTACTCATGTATCAAACCTCTAACCTATGTCTGAGCTATTGAAGTCCTCAAATCATGGTTTAAAGACTTCAAGAAGAAATATAGTATTTTTCCTAAAAATGACCCAATTGTGAGTGGAAGGAAACTAATATATATTTAAGCTATTGTCAGAGTCGCTTGTCTGTGGGTGGAGTTATCAGACCTGGAATTGGACCCATCTACACTAGGGATTAATTTGGCTGATTATGTATGCATCCTATATGTGACTTCAGCTGGGAGGCAAACTGGAATCCTTGTGTTCAAAGCTAGCAGTTTTCCTGGATGAGTCAAAAAGTAGCCTACCCCTTGCTGAGCCAGAAGGAGCAGTGTTCAGGTTTTATCTGCTTGAAATCACTCTTTGTACATCTTAAACTCGAGAGACATATTGTTACTTGAGCTCTGTAATTCACTCAGGGTTTTTTTTGCACAAATCTTCCACATAATATTTTGAAAATATATCCCTGTAAGTGTAATGATGATGATAATTATCTGCTATTGAAAGTACTTCAGATTTACCGTGAGAAAATAAAATCTGCCACATACTGTACTACTCTCTCTCTCTCTCTATACTTGCACTCTCTGCCGATAGCACAGAATTTAGGAGACATTCGCCTCAATCCTACGTGATTATGGCATCCACCGAAGCACTTAAGGCGTGCCTAATCTTAATAACAATAGCAATAATAATAATAATAATACATAGCTCTTACAGGGCATCAGTGGATTTCAAATCACTTCTCAGTCTTCAGTGTATTTATCCTGTGAGGGAGGGAAGTTTAAGTACTGCTATCTCCATTTTACACATGAGGATCTGAGGCACAGAGAGATTAAATAACTTGCCCAAGATCACACAGGAAGTCTGTGACAGAGCAAAGCTGGGTCTCCCAAGTTCTGGGCTAGTGCCCTAATAATTGGACCAGCCTTCTTCTCTAACCATTTGAGTAGTACATTCACTGATATGAAACATGCCTAAGTGTTTTGCTGGATCAGAGCCGGTGTGCTCATCACCTGGCAGGTATGATTTATTAACAGCTCTTCCACGCTCTCTGCCAAAAGCTCTTTCAGAAATATAGGGGAAGGGCAGCTATCTTAATGGTAGATAATGAAACATCTTTGAAGCAACAGAAATAGGAAAAAGGAAGTGAAGAGGAATAAGGAAGTGGATTGTCCGAAAGGATCCAGAGGAAAATGGAGTACCTCAATGAGAGACGAGAGAAGGAGCTATTTAGTTAAAAAGTGATTACTGCTGTAGTTGCAGCCACTCCCAAAACATGAGGTCCAGGGAGAACAGCTATTCCTTCTCATGAGACCTTTAATGCCATAATCATTAGTTCCACATCCTGGAAAGCAGATGGTAATAACCAGCTGTCTAGAGGAAGGTGAAAAGACAAGAAAGATGGCATGGTCTGTGTAGAAACTTTTCTATACAAGGGACATTGCATACATGATCTCTTCTGTGGTTCTCACCCTGCTGTCCATGGAGATCCAGATTCCTACCTGGGTGACCTCTTTTTTTTTTTTTTCCTTTGTCACCTGGCTGTCACAATATTGTGAGTTGGAGGGACAAGATGCACTACAGTATCACTACTGCTGAGTGTGCAAATCTGTCAAGCCTGCCAAAACCAGGCTGTCAGAGGTCTGACATGGAATCAAGTCATTGTTGGGACCTTGTTCTCACCTGCTGTCTTCCCCACTAAACTATAGACTACTACAGTGTAGTAACTTCAGAACAGAGCCCCAAGGTTCTAAGCTGCTCAAGTTGCATGTGACGAGTGTAGGGTGACCAGACGTCCCGATATTATTGGGACAGTCTCCATTTTAGGGGACTTGTCCCGCGTCCTGACCTTACATCAGTCGGGATGCCCTTTGTCCCAATATCGGGGACTGTTCGGACTGCAGCCACGTCACCGCCGCTCACCACTTCTTAGGGCAGCTCCTGGCGCTTGCCCACTGGCAGGAGCATCGCATGTTGCAGGGGCAGAGCTTGCAGGTGCCGGGAGAACCCTCCTCTCCACCCCCCTGACCCAACCTGCGACCCTAGGTGCCAGAGGAACTAGCATGCCGGATGCTTCCTGGGACAGGAGCCACCCCAGGTGAGTAGCACAGGGACTCCCCACCTTGCCCCCTGGCAGGTCCCTCTAGCTGTTAGGGTGAGGGGTTCTGCATGCTGTCTGTGCCTGCAAGCCGCGCTCTGCAGCTCCAGCAACTCCCATTGGCACTTTTCCCAGCCAAAGGGAGCCATGGAGGCGGGCGCAGCACGTAGAGAGTCTGGAGATTCCCCTCGCCGCTCTCACCCTTGAACTCAGAGACCTCCCAGCAGGGCTGGTGAGTGCAGCCTGGGAAGGGGGCAGGGTGTGATGGAGTGAGTGTCTGGGGGATGTGTGTGGTTGTGCTGGGCTGTGAGGGTGTGGAGGGTGCTGGGCAGTAGGAGAGGTTTGTGTGTTTTGGGGTGCTAGAAAATGCGGGCCTGTTGGGGGGGATGCTGGGCAGTGAGGGAGATCTGTGTGTCAGGACATTGGGCAGTGTGGATCTGTGTGGGCATTGTGTAGTTGTGGTGGTGGGGCTGTGGGGAAGGGCACTGGGAGGGAGGAAGAAGGGACAGAGGGGAAATCCGTGTGTACTGGGAGACTAGCAAGTGGGGGGATTCTGTGGGGGGTGCTGGGCAGGTGTGGTGGGGCTGTGGGAAGGGGGGAACTGGGCAGGGTGTGTGCACACAGCACTGTACATTTGTGGTGGAAGGGTTGTAGGGGGGCTCTGGGCATAGTGGATCCAGGGGATTTTGGGCAGGGGAGCTGTGTGGCGCAGCATGGGTCCACCCTCAATAGGAAGGGGCACACTGATAAGACAAGGCCAGGCAGATGAGTGTGCCTCTGGCTCTGGTCGGGTCTGTGCACCTGTGTCTGTCTCCTCCCCGCTCGCCCAGTATGTCCTGATATTTCACTCTTGCGATCTGGCCACCCTAGACGAGTGCAGTATAAAAACCTGGATAGGTCAAGTTCACAAGGTTTTTGTGTAACTTCTATGACAGGAGCAGTGAGAGAGGAAAAAGCAGGGAAAAATTAGAGAGCATTTTCCTGCCTCAGTTAAGGTCAAGAACAATCCGTTTTCAATCTTTCCTCTGTCATGAGGGTTTGCTGCTTGTAGCAGTGCTTCAGAGAACCAGTCCCTTATGTAAGGAAATCCAGGAGACTTACAGAAAGATCTATGGCCTGATCTGCCACTGCTTTGCTGCTTCTGTCATAATTTGCACCTGTGCAAAGTGGACATGAAACACGATCAAATCAGCAAGGTAGTGATTTACCACCAGTTCACACTCTATCCAGGTAGATGTAAATGGTGATACGATTTGCTTGGCAGTGGACAATCAGACCATTGCTGAAGCAGTGATGCTGAAATGACAGGAACAGGAGGAGAGGATTTGCAATAGGGAGTGTCTAAGGAAAAACTGGAATATCCAGCATGAACTCAGAGAGGATCAGGGAGTCCACCCACTAACGTGGTGATGAGCAAGCTACATTGTTTGTTCCTTGCTCCTCGAGGAGTTCCCTTCTGCTTTGTCATGTTTAATTGCCTAACCCGTCTGTTTCAGGGATCCAACAATATCTCTTCATAGGGCCAGATGCTCAACTGGTGTAAATCAGTGTATTTATTCATTTGGATTATAGCAGTGCCTAGAGGACAGAACTTAGAGCCTCATTGTGCCTACATGTTGTATAAACACACAGTGAGAGACAGTTCTTACCCTGTGGAGATTACATTCTAAACAGACAAAGGGTAGGAGCAGAAACAGGCACAATGACTTGTTCAAGGTCACACGCAGGTCAGTGAGAACCAGGATAGGATCTATGTCTCCTGAGTCCATCCAAGTTCACTGCCTAATGCACTGCTCATACTGTCTGGCCAACGGCATTTTCTTCTCCTCTTGAAGTCAGTGGAAATGATGTTGCTTTATTCCAACTGAGAATCTGGCTTCACGTTTTCGTATAAGTGTACATTAATATTGTGTATTTTTATTGAAACAACTATCATGCTGTACATACACTCCCTATAAAATTAAATTAAACTTAAGACTGAAAACCGTTAAGATGGAAACATTATTAAAAGAAAATCCAATTCCAGTTGTGCATGTTACATAATGGCAGTTTCACAAATGTGAATTGCAAGTGCTAACCTTTTTTTTTGTGCTACAGATGCTAAGGAGATTTTGAGGTGATTACGATGGTAGAAGGAGTCATTTAGATAGTGTTTTCCTTCTTGATTTGTTCAACAGAAGTGAACAAATAATTTGAACTATTTAGGGAAAAAAGTCTGGAAAGTATAAGCGGAGCTCAATCTGATATATGGGTAGAGGTATTAGGTAGGATAGACGGAAGAAATAGAAAACTGAAGAGTGAAATATGTGAGCCATTTCAGCTTGTCTTCTGCTTGGGATACCCTTGACTTAAGCAGTTTTTTGTTTCTGCCATCTCTCTTCTGAAATTCAGGGCAGAATCCTGCTTCTGTAATACATTTATTTCCTCTATAGAAATGTAAAGATCTTTAATACTGATTGTCTGTGAGTATCACCCCTTATCTCCCCCCAGCACTGTCTAGAACGCTGCCCAAATATTTGATGTTTCACCCTCCCCACCCCACTTGATATCCTGGCTGGACAGGTTAATACTAAAATAGTTGTAATCTGGAGCTGGGAGATGGTAATGGGCTTGATGGTAATGGGCATGGATTTAGTTTTATCCAGATTTATAACCAGACCAATGCTTGCTGTTTCTTGTCTGGCCAAATAAGCCATCAGCGATTCATCAAACTGAGCCAACAATGCAATGCCATTGTCATATTCAAGATCTCAAAGCAGAATCGAGTTCAGCTGAGTCCCACCAGTAGTCCCGCCTCAGTCTTATGCCTCAACCAATCAATGCTGATATTGAACACCTATGGTGAGAACGCAGCCTTGTAGAACTCCCATGGAGACAGGAAGCCATGCCATGCCATGTATCTGCCATTCACTCAAACACAGCTTCCTGTTCTGTTATAGAGCTGGAGGATGTTTGAAAATTATGGACACTCATATAGCTGCAGATGCTGCCATGTTTCAGGCCCTTCAGCACTTCAGGGATGTAGCAACATCAAGCTGCAAGTCTATAGAACCTGGTGTAGTGGGGCGGACTGCCCCACTCCCTGTGAGACTGGGCTGTGGCAGGCCAGAGAGCCTGCGCAGCCCAGGAGCCAATTAGAAAAGGGCTTGTTGTGAGCCAATCAGGGCCCAGATTATACACAGCCAATCAGGGCCAGGCTCAGATGTATATAAAGGCTGCCCAGAGCAGGAGTAGTCAGTCTGTCCCAGGCCTTCAAAAGGGGAAGGTCAGTCTCCAAGGGGGAGACTAGCACCATGGACAGCACAGTGCTGGGCAGGCTCAGGGAGGCTAGAAGGCTAGCTAGCCAGGCTGCAGGCCCTGAGGGGAAGGGCCTAGCAGGTGCAAGGGGCTGTAGGGGAAGCGGCCCAGGGAAACGGACTGAGGAGGAAAAGGAGGAGGACAGCGAGGCTGATGCCAGAGGGTCCCTGGGCTGGGACCCAAAGTAGAGGGCGGGCCTGGGTCCCCCCCCTTCCTCCTTGCAGTACAGCCAGCCATTGGCCGTAGGGAGCGGCCATTATAGACCACGCCAGATCCCTGCCAAGAGGGATTAGACTTTGAGAGCGTGTGGTTGTACATGAAGGCTGGACTGGAGGACTGCTGATGATCGATCCCCGGAAGGGGGTGCAGATGGACTAAGGGGCACTGCCGGAGGGCAGTGGCCTCAAAGAGGATGCCACTGAGCAAGGAGCAACGTGGGTCCAGAGATGCCGACCGAGGGCAGAAAACGGATGGGACACCACCAGGAGGGGGCGCTCCACTGGAAGTGAGCTAATTCCCAGAGTTACCAGCAGGAGGCCGTGGGTGGTGAGTCCCCACCCATTTACACCTGGGTTATACCAATTCTGTTGTACAGAAGTGGAACGTGGGCACTGAAGAAGGCTCAAGAACACTCAATTGACATTTTTGATTCTTGCCGTTTTAATCGGCTGCTTCATATTAAGTAGCAGGACGAGATCAGAAATGAGGATATTCAAAGCCAAACCTTGCAACCACCTCTATCAGCACAGTTATGGTTTTGGTGGCTTTCTTCGTATTAGAATGGCGCCACATGGTCAGCAATCACATGACACCAAAAGCTTCGGTGGCAGCCAGATGATCTTTAGGACCTAGCTGGGATTTGATCTGGATGGAATCTGATCTGCAAGAAGGCCACATCTCTTTGGGATTTGCCATGATGATGAGGGCAGCCCCCTATCCCAGTTGCTTACAGATATGACATGCTAAATTGTCATCAAGATATTAGGGGTTCTTTCTGGCTTACTGCTGAGGCAAGTGGTATAAGTAGGCTGATACCACATCTCCCTGTTTGCAGGCTCTTGCATATTCAGAGGTATTCAGGGCCTGAAAAATACAATAGCCTGTGCTAAATCTGTGGGACTCAGTAGATTTGGGTTCAGTTCCTGGTTCAGCCACAGACTTCCTGTGTGAGATTGGGTAAACTCCTTGTGCCTCAGCTCCCAATCTGCCAAATGGGGTAATACTTCTTTTCTCCCACCATTAGCTGGTCTCTAAAAAGCTTATAACCTAGAGAGGAGAGAGACAGAGGGGTTTTTTTGCTCTGTGGGTAAAGATAAAGTAAGGGGATTTTTGTTTTAAGCTGGCCAGCGTCACAGTGTTGCAGCACTGTCTCAGAACACACAACCTTCATCTGTCTCAGAAAGATGCTACAGAGGGAGCTGGGGACCTCGGGGAGGGGCTACACCAGGGTTTCTCAAACAGGGGTTGGTGCTTGCGTAAGGAAGGCCCCAGCGGGCCGGACTGGTGTGTTTACCTGCCCCGTCAGCAGGTCAGGCCGATCACAGCTCCCTACGCAAGTGGAGACCCCTGTTTGAGAAATCCTGGGCTACACAAAGAATAACAAGGTGTGCAATAAAATGTGTACAGTGAATTCATTTTTGTAGTGTTAAATACTTTGAGTTTTTAGGTAGGAATATGTATTCTGAAATTTAAAGGAAAGCTTCAGGGTAATATGAAATATATTTTAACCACTGTGTCTGATTACAAAGAAGAGTAAATCACGTACCTGCTTGCATTAAAAATTGAAAGCCTCAGGTGCACTAATGTGAAATAACAATAAAAAAGAGAGCTTCCCTCTTGGCAGTCATTATTTGAATGTAGGAAAAAAGAGAGGAATTATAAAGTTATTGCAAAAGAAGTTCAGATTTAAAAAATAATTATTTGATAAATATAATAATGGATGAGCAGTCTCATTGCTAAAATGCCTGAGATATTTAGTGATCATGGTAGGGCCTGATCCAAAGCCCATTAAGGTCAATGGATGTCTTTCCATTGACATAAATGGGCTTTGGATCTAGTCTCTGGGACCCTGATTTTACAGAGATCTTCCAAGAGCACAATAGTCCTTAAAAGCATGAAGCAGTAACTCAGGGAAAGGTCACCAGCACCTAACATCTGTGCTGTCCAGGTATCCACTTCCTTATTTTATGACTTTTAACAAGATCACAGCTCAAAGTGGTTTGGTTCCATTCTGAAACTGTACATCAAGATTCAGCTCAGATGTAGAACACTAGTGCATGTCTGTGCATGACAGCATGTTTTTAATCTCTGAAGAAGGTGTGCGAGGAGGAGAGAGCTTTGGTATTCAATCACCCAGCCCACACAGCATTTTTAAAGTCAGTACTTAGTGGTATTCTTTCATCGGACAGATCGATCAATGCAGTTGGGGTGGCAGATTGTCTAATACAAGTGGTGTTAATAGTGGTTGCTGAGAATTCCCTTATTGCCAAGAATCATATAACTATAATTATTTTGACTCCCAGCAGCAAGGTTTGTCCATTAGTTTACTCTCTGATTTATTTTGTACTTCCTTATAGAGCACGGATAATTTGTCAAACCTATATTCCTCTAATCCTGCTTTGTTGTTGTGAGTGAGAAAGGAAACTAGATCTGCTGGGATAGATGATGTTCACAGAATTCAAACTGCATTCTCTCCACTGTCTCTTGCTGCACAGGAAACATTTTTACATGGGCATTGAAAAGAAAGGCTTGCTTTGTGGAGTAAGCTAAATAACCGAAGCAGGGTATGTTTCACCAGGAGTAGAATGGGTTCTGTTGGCACCTATATTTTTTAAAAGGGCAAGAGATGCAAAAAGCAACCACTCTCATAATGTAGAATTTGGGTAATATGTAAAAATCTGGTACCTACAGCTGTTGTTTTCCTATCTGGTTTATGAAAGGACACCACTGACTGATAGGAACAAACGTGATTTCTGCAATTATGTATATTAAGCTGCTAGTCAGCATTTTCTAAGGCTACAAGCTCATTCTGAGACCTGGTCTACACTACGCGTTTAAATCAATTTAAACAGCATTAAATCGATATAACACTGTACCCGTCCACACTACAACACTCTTTATATCGATATAAAGAGCACTTTGTATCGATTTCTGTACTCCTCCCAGACGAGAGGAGTAGCGCTAAAATCGATATAAACATATCGGATTAGGTTAAGTGTGGATGGAAATCGACGTTATTGGCCTCCGGCGGTATCCCGCAGTGCACCACTGACCGCTCTGGACAGCAATCTGAACTCGGATGCAG
Organism: Chelonoidis abingdonii; assembly: GCF_003597395.2. Classification (NCBI taxonomy): domain Eukaryota; kingdom Metazoa; phylum Chordata; order Testudines; family Testudinidae; genus Chelonoidis; species Chelonoidis abingdonii. The sequence goes on from NC_133775.1 coordinate 21,238,466, forward strand.
CGGAAGGTAAACAGGAAAAGCCCGGCGAACTTTTGAATTACATTTCCTGTTTGCCCACGTGGAGCTCTCTGATCAGCACGGGTGGCGATGCAGTCCCAAATCCAAAAGAGCTCCAGCATGGACCGTATGGGAGATACTGGATCTGATCGCTTTATGAGGAGACAAATCTGTTGTATCAGAGCTCCGTTACAGAAGACGAATGCCAAAGCGTTTGAAAAAAATCTCCAGGCTACACAGTGCTGCGGTGACAAGCGTAACGGGAAGCCAGAGACTCAAATGGACGCTCATGGAGGGAGGGGTACTGAGGACTCCAGCTTCCCACAGCAGTCTCTGAAAAGTATTTGCATTTTTGCTGAGCTCCCAATGTCTGTAGGTTCAAACACAGTGTCTGGTGTGGTTAGGGAATAGCTCCACAGATTCTTTCCCCCCCACCACCACGTGAAAGAAAAGGGAAAGAAATCATTTCTTGACTTCTTTCAGTGCACCTTGTGGTACTGAATGCTGCTGGTAGATGCGATGCTGCAGCAGTGAAGAGCAGTACCACTCCCTCCCCTTCCCGGTGGTAGACGTGCAATATACTGATATCAATCGTCGCCATCAGGCCCGTGAGTGCTCCTGGCTGGCTCCGGTGAGGCTGGCCGGGGGCGCCTGGTAAAATGGGAATGACACCCAGTTATCCCAGTAGATGGTACAGAACGGCTGGTAACGGTCTTCCTCATAGCAACTGGGGGCCTGAGCTTCAATCAGCCCCCTCCTTTCCTGTGTAAGAAAAATTCTGTACTGCTGGACTGTCAAGCAGCAGCAACATGCTGGGCTCCTCTCCCCGCACCGCTTATTGGTCCTCCCTGGACGTCATACCCTGGGAGGCTGCCTCCCCCTCATTTTATCTCATTAAAAAGTCTCTGTTCTTATTCCTGCATTCTTGATACTTCATGACACAAAAGGGGGGGGGGTGGGGACACTGCACGATAGCCCAGGAGAGTGGGGGAGGAGGGAAGCGAAGGTGGGGTTGTTGCAGGGGCACCCCTTGTGAAGACTGACACGGACAGCTGTGCTCTGATACACTGGTCTCTAGTACACTTGCCCCTATTAGGCAGGATGACTCTATTTTTAGAAACATAAAGGAGGGATTGACTCGGGAGTCATCCTAGTTTTGCTTTTGCGCCCCCGGCCGATCTCCGCAGGGGCACTCATGATAGCCCAGACAGTCACGAGGGGAGAGATAACCATTCATCTCATTGCCAGTTTACTCCAGCAGTAGACGGTACAGAACGACTGGTAACCCTCTCTGCTATCATGTCAAAAGCAAAGAATGCGGCTGTGTAGCGCTGGAGTATCGCTCTGTCCACGGCATCCAGTACACATACAGTGACTGTAAAATTAAAAAGCTGAACGGGCCCATGGTTGCCGTGCTATGGCATCTGCAGGCAATCCAGTGAAAAACGGCGTGAAAGGATTGTCAGCTGTTGTTTTCCCGAGGAAGGAATGACTGATGACATTTACCCAGAACCACCTGCGAAATGATTCAACCCAGAATTCCAAGGGGCGGGGGAGACTGCGGGAACTATATGATAGCTACGGAATAGCTACCCACAATGCAACGCTTCAGAAATCGACGCTAGCCTCGGACCATGGACGCACAACGTTGAATTACTGTGCCTAGTGTGGCCGCGTGAAATCGAATTTATAATATCAGTTTTATAAAACCGATTTTAGCTAATTCGATATTATCGCGTAGTGTAGACGTGGCCTGAGAAGTTCTTCCAGAATGATAATTAACAAAAGTGAACAGTTTTGGTCCAAGTTCAGCACAGCTTCACTAGGTTCAACACGGGATTGCTAAGCTCTCACTAATGGATTCACTTAAGACAGAAGAGAGACTTGAGGAAATAGGTTGGGCAGCAGGTGCATATTTTCGGCATTTATTTAGCAATATTCAGTGTTTTGTAATAGAGAATTTTGGTTTTTTTTCCAATCACCAACACTTCCATGTATATTTACATACTGTGTATTCATACATGGCCTAGGTTGTCTGGTCATGCACTTAATATAATACAGGTATGTTGCATGGGAATCTGAAAACTGCCTTGAGAATGCTCAAGAGATCACTAGGGAAATTTACAGCTGGGCTCACAGGGCCTGATTCTGAGTCCATCTCCATAAGTGTAAGTCAGGTGTGACTCTGCTGAAGATAATGGTGTTGCAGTGTTATAAAATTGGTGTAAGTGAGAGCTGAATTTGGACCAGTGTCTTTAACTCGCACTGAATCCCCAGGTATCTTATGCAGTTAAACAATACGGTTGAACAGTTATGGTCAAACAGTGGCTGAAAGAGAAAAGTGATGAGGTTGGAGAGGAGAAGTAAAATTTACAAAAGTACCTAAATGATTTAGGTTCCTAAATCCCATTGACTTTCAAGAGCTATATTCCGTGGATTGGAGAAATGCCAGAAAAGTTTTCCACATGGCATGTAAGGAAAAAGCTGGAAAGTAGCTGAAGTTTCCCAGCTCTTTAGCCCTTACCCAGGGATTTATTTAGTAACAGTGTTTTGAAACTATGATTCTAAACCTCATAATTATGTAACAGTTGAGTGTATATATTTACAGGGGATATTCTTGGAAATACCAGCTCCAGGGAGCAATTTACTCAGTAAATCCATGGGCCAAGTGCAACCCTGGAGCAAGTGAGTGCATTGCTGTCAGTGGAGTTGGAACTACTTGTATCTGTGCTGAATTTGATCCTGTATTTGTTTCTCAGCTACTCTCTACACCTGAAGAGAGACAGTAAAGAGGAAATTATGGCTCTCAGAAGCAAGTTGCTTCTATTCATAAAGGCTACTTAGGTATCAGCAATTATTTATGCATTAATCCTATCAACACGTTTTTACTAAACAAAGGCTACTCTGCGGTACATTCTATTCTCAACACTTCAGTGGATCATCACACACTGCAGCTCTGCCACATGCTTTGGAATGAAAATCCCCTTGCTTTTTTACTGTGACTGTTTTTTTATATATATATATGTAGCACACACACACACACCCTACTTCTCTTCCACCCCCCCATCATAAATAATATCTTAAAAAAAAAAAGACTTTTCTAGTTTATTGCCAAAATAAATTTATGGAGCACAAACACAGGGTACAAAATGGAGGGGTTAGTTGCTTCAGAATACAGAGGTATTGGCTCATATTGTTTACTGTGCTGAATTTCACTGCAGGTTAGCAGAGAGGTAGAGCCTACAAATCCATGGATATCCACTTCATATCTGTGGATATTTGCATCCACAGATATGTGCGGACCATTTATATAGATAGTGGATCGGATGCAGATACAACTGTACAGGGCTCTACTCACCAGTGGCACTGAGCCCGCAGCATCTGGCTCAGGCAGCCCGGGGGGCTCAGCACACTTGGGGCCAGCGGCAGCAGCCAGTGGCTGGGGCTGGGAGGCAGGTTGGAGTCAGGGCTGTCCAGTACCAACTCGCTGTGCTGCTTCCTGTCCAGCAGCTGAGGCCCCTTGGGCAGCACCAGTGTTCCCACCATGACCCAGCCTGGCAGCACTGGCCGTGCTCCCAGTCCCGGGCCTGGCCCGCTGGCTCCTGGACAGCAGGGCCTGCCCCTGGCCATGGGGATTGGAGCAGGTGGGGCCCCAGCAGCACACTTCTCCGTGCCACTGTGATGCAACATGCTCTGCTGCTGCCATGTGCCATAGCTTGCAATCCCCCAGGAGCAGCACACAATGCAATGCCTAGGATTGTCAACCCTTGGGGACTGGCCTCAAGTCTCCTGGAATCGGCACTGGTCTCCCGGTGACTATTGAAAGCAATACAGGAGATTTTAATACATCATTTTCTTAAAATAACATTACATCATGTTGAAATAAAAAAATCTCCCGAAATAGCTTCAGTCAGAGTTGGCAAACCTAGCAGCGCCCCTTCTCTCAACCCCCACCTCCTAGTGTTCCCCCTTCTCACCGAAACACCACCCCCACAGTGCTCCTTACCTCTAGTCCCGACTCTTGCACTCTCTCTTCCCTGCAAGACCCCACGTCCACACTCTCTCCCTTCTTGCCGTTTGCTAGCCCCCACCACCCCATTGCTAGCCCTTGTGAGATAGCTTGCTGCTGCAGATGCAGATACAGGTAAAAGATGGCTAGCAGATTGCAGGATAGATCATGGGTTGATCCTGGCAGATGCGGATTGGAAACAGATCCACATTTTTGTATCCACACAGGGCTCTACAAAGAAAAGAGAACAGTAAGGGAACTAGTTACAGCTCCTACAGTCCTTCTAGAGGCTGCTCAAATTCTGTCAGCTGGCTGTGATCCCTATGGGGCCATGTGCCAGCTGACCATAGCTGGAACACAATCCACTCCAGCGGTGCTCTTTTCCCACCCCAGCATAGCCACTGCATCAAGGTGGAGTCAGGGATGATGCTGCAAGGGGCAGTTGTGCTGGCTCTGCACCAGCTGAATGTTTCCCCACATCAGGAATTCCCAGCTGGGCGGATCCAGTTACTTTCTGGCCCCTTTGTACTGCTCCTATAAATCCTTATTCATGTGAGTCACTCCTTTGAAGTTGATGATAATTTGAGGTGCTCAGTACCTTGAAGTGGGCACTTAGATGCAGATTTTTAAATGTATTTATTTAGGCAATCTTTAACCTTTTGAAAATCTCAGGAGGTGGCTATCTGCATTGTTAGACCTTTAAATACCTTTAAAATGTGCCCTGTAGCATTCTGCAGGATCATTCTCTAATTCTACAGTGTATTTATTTTTACCTCTATGTCATCAGTTCAAATCCAGCCAAAGTACCCAACAGCAATTATCACCTGATGGCTGTTTTGTAACATATAAATAAAGTTGGTTTAATTTTCATTTATAGACAAACAATTTTTAAAAAATGGAAAAACCTCAAATCTTTTTAAAATATTGGCAATATTTTAATTAAATATCTTAAATATGCTTAACAATCTCTAGATTTACATGTGGATTTTGTATGGAAATTAAATATTAACTACTTCAGATAAATTCCTATTTTGACTGAAGGCACTACAGGAAAGTGACCCTGTTTAATGGCAGGGAACTACAACAGTTCCATTTCATTGAACCCAGGGAACATGCACAACCAAATATCTGCAGACATATTGGACTCCTGAGTCTAAATACAATATAATAGTTACTTCCCACTTCCAGTGTTTTGTTTCTGTTTTTTCACTCTACCCCTCTTTGTCATCTGGCTTGTTTTTTTAAATATAGAGAGAGAATTTTTTTTTTAGCATGTGCAGTGAGTATACAGAGGGGAAATTCTGCTTTCAGTTCGAACAGCATAAATCTGTTAGATTTCTACTGACTCCAGTGAAGTTATGCTGAATGTTCACTGGCTCAAAGGGAAACAGAATTTTGCCCAATTCCTTACAAAAGATAAAGTGTCTGTTCCATTAGCTAAGAGTGATCCAGGAGCACCTTACAAACTGAGCAGTACCTTTGCAGAAGATTGTCTTGGATACAGGAATGTTCTCTCTGCAACTGCCCATACCAGTTCTTTTGCACCCTGGAAGGTCATGGATCTCAGCTATGCTATAATAGACTATATACTTCAGAAAATATACTATTATGTCTTTAAAGATAAGGGGGCAATGTCTGAGCTGTGGCTCTCACGAGGCACAGTATAGAAAGTGCAGATGGGGTGAGGGCAGGGAAAAGGTGGCTTTAAGCTACCTTCACATCTTTTAAGATTCTGTGCTGCTCTACGTGCCAGCACAGAGGCTACTCTAATCTGTGATAGTTTTGCACAGCTGTCCATGGGCTGCCCCAGCCACTCCTTTTCCCATCCACAATCCACTCCTTGGGAAAGCCTCCCTATGCTGGGGCAGAACGGGAAGGCAGCATAGGGTTGCCTACATTGGCTGTACATTGCTCACAACTGGTGGAATTCCCCAAGCAGCCCTTCTGCCCCCTTTACAGAATAAAGGGGCCAGAATTTGGCACCAGGTATCTGCTTTTCAAGGATGTAATTTGGCTTGAAGAAAAATGAGCATGTCAAATTAATGGAAAGAAAAGTTTGGAATTGATCCATTTTTTGTGTGTGATGTAATTCTCTGTGATATAAAGTGCAGTGGCCATCCCTGCTTAAAGGTATATATTCCATTTGTCATTTCGAAGCATCCAGTAAAGAACAGTGCACTTTGAGGAAGAAAGGAAAAGGTTAGAGTATGCCACTGGGCTACAAAAGAAAACAGCTCTATTTTTCTTTGTTAATCAGTTCTTTCTGAAATCAGTTAGCTTACAGAAGCTGCCCAGTAAGCACTTTGGTTACTATGGAGACTAATATGGGAGCTATGGGGAAAAAGTAAAATTTTATTTTTAAAAAAGTCAAAATTTTGTGTTTTATTTTTGGAACCTTTTAAAGAAAATTGCAAACTGTTTTAATTGTTTATCACCCACTATGAAACAGTTTTTGAGTGTTGTTGAGACAGTGTCTTAAATCTGTGGGGTACTGTACCAAGAAAAAAATGTGTTTATTTTTCAGCTGGCAAGGAGAAGTTCTAAAAGAATTGGTTTCATAGTGACAGATTGACAAGAAAAAGGACACTTAGCTCTGTCCAGTAGTTTTTTTGCCCACACAGAAAAACAACAAGGTTAAATAGAAACTTAAAGGTCAAAATAAAATAAAAAAATAGACAGGAATAACTGAATATGATTTATGTATATATTCCATTTTTTTTGGTCAGATTTAATGTTTCTTTCAATAAAGGTCAGACTAGAATTTATGCACATAACATACTTAATACTTCCCTTGGATTTTAAAAAATACTAAAGCTATAGCTAAATGAGAAACTGGTTGTTTATGCATGAAGCAAAATAACTTAACATCTGCTGGTACTTAGTATAATTCTCAGTGTGGTTTCCTCAGCTCCTAAATCATGACCTGTAAACTCATTGCCTATCGTTCTCACTATAGTATAATCTATAGTATAGGGATAGATGGCAGTGCTGCCTATAATTTAAGGTTGCCTGATACTTCCCATTTTAAGAACCTATTTTCAGTTGGAATTGAAGATGTGAACCCTGCTGATGATCCGAAATTGGGGTCATTATGGTTCTACAGGATGGAACTTTATTTTTTCTTTTCAGTTTGTCTTTTGGAAAAAAAAAAAGGAAATTAGTAGGGCTCTTAAGCGATTAAAAAAATTAATCGCGATTAATAGCACTATTAAACAATAATAGAATACCAATTATTTAAATATTTTTGGATGTTTTCTACACTTTCAAATATATTGATTTCAATTACAACACAAAATACAACGTGTACAGTGCTCACTTTATATTTATTTTTTATTACAAGTATTTGCACTGTAAAAAACAGAAATAGTATTTTTCAATTCAGCTCATACAAGTACTGTAGTGCAATCTTTTTATCATGAAAGTTGAACTTACAAATGTTGAATTATGTACAAAAACACTGCATTCAAAAATAAAACAATGTAAAATTTTAGAGCCTGCAAGTCCACTCAGTCCTACTTCTTATTAAGCCAATTGCTCAGACAAACAAGTTTGTTTATATTTGCTGGAGATAAGACTGCCTGGTTCTTGTTTACAATATCACCTGACAGTGAGAACAGGAATTCTCATGGCACTGTTGTAGCTGGAATCGTAAGATATTTACATGCCAGATGCATTAAAGGTTCATATGTCCCTTCATGCTTCAATCACTAAACAAATGTTTAACATATCTGGCATGTAAATACCTTGCAATGATGGCTACAAAAGTGCAATGCAAACGCCTGTTCTCACTTTCAGGTGACGTAGTAAATAAGAAGAGGGCAGCATTATCCCCTGTAAATGTAAACAAACTTGGTAATCTTAGCGATTTGCTGAACAAGAAGTAGGACTGAATGGACTTGTAGGCTCTGAAGTTTTACATTGTTTTGGTTTTGAGTGCAGTTATGTAAGAGAAAAAAATTGTAAGTTGCACTTTCACGACAAAGAGATTGCACTACAGTACTTGTATGAGGTGAATTGAAAAATACTATTTCTTTTGTTTTTTTACAGTGCAAATATTTGTAATAAAAATAGTATGCACTTAGATTTCAATTACAACACAGAATACAATATATATGAAAATATAGAAAAGCGTCCAAAATATTTAATAAATTTCAATTGGTATTCTATTGTTGAACAATGCAATTAAAACCGCAATGAATTGCAATTAATTTTTTTGAGTCAATAACATGAGTTAACTGATTAATCGACAGCTCTAGAAATTAAATTTAAAAAAATTATATTAAAAGAACAGTAAAGTTGAAAAGTCAAGCACTCGGAAGTTACAAATGTTAGAATTAAGGTTGCCCATGTAACCTTAATTTGGTCCCCTGGTATGTGTCCATTATGGTACTGTCACTTATTACTTAGAATTTTCTTTTGCTCACGTGATATGCAAAGTTTTGGGATCCTAGGTTGTCGTTTTTGATTCCATTAGGAGAAAGATAAACAAACGTTCATGAAAACACAAATTCTCTGTTTTATATCTCTGTGATATAGGTACATGAGTCTCAACTAAGCTTTATGGTGCCCTGCCCTCTTTTGGTGATGCTACAGGTGGAAGTGATTTTGAGGAAATCTCACAAGCCCACACAGTTGGAAGCAGTTTAAGGGTTTTTCTTTTGTAGTTTCCTCAACCCCAAAAGAGGTTGCAATGACACCCCTCCTGTAGTGTATTCTCCATCTTTCACTATGGGCCAAATTCTGCTTTTAGTTACCCTGATCAAGCTCATTGGCATGAATAGCAGGTATACCTGAGGGCAGACTTTGATGCTGTGTCTATACCTCAGACAAATTCTTATAGTGAAAATACACATTTTTAAGGTAACGCCAGGGTTCCTAAACTGTGGTACATGTACCACTGGTGGTATGGGAGCTTGTGAGAAGTAGTATGCCAAAAGTGCTTTAAAAAAGAAATCATTTTTCAGTTTCAGCATAACATGCTCTGTAGCATGCTGGAGAAACAAAATGCACTCTCCTGGCTGCTTTTAGCCATAATGATGAATAACATTCACTAACCATGCCAGCATAGTAGTTTTATTTAGTGGTGTATTGTGCACTATGGCTGTGCAGATGTGTGCTGTACTCTCATCTGGGTGGCTTTCTGCTAAGTCTAGTCTTCAGCTCACTCCTGGCTGCAGTGTAGACATACCCCCATCTACATTTTTATGCTAGGAATGCGTGGTTTACTCTACCACAGCATTGTGTGTGCTGCTATTCCTACCATTCTTTAACCTGCTGTTTGTTTGGAGAGAAAGAAGCCAAGTCCTTTCCATGTCACACATCCCTGTGAAGCTTCCTGGATATTCCTGTTCGACAGGAGACTTTCAAAATAGAGAAGCCAGTGTCCTTAGCACTGCTGCAAGGGAAGGCTCAATCAGTATAATGCGTCCTTTCTTGCCTATCTTGTACTTCCTCCATAATTTAGGAGAGTTTTTGTTATTGCAGGAGTCATTCGAAAGTGCAGTACTATTAGAAGAGTTCAAATAAGTTTAAACCGCCTGGTTCTGCTGAGGGTTTTACCTCAGGTTTTGAGTGTGAAAGATTTGTTAAAACTACAGCTCTGGCATGTTACCTCTAATGTGTTTTCAGTGTTAACATTCTAAGGCCGGTGGCTTGTAATGAACAAGTATAGGACACGTGCAAAGCATGGTGTCTGCCACTGTTCATGACACATTACAAGACTATGTTGGCACAATTGTCTGATCCCAGGGTAGAAGGATATTTGAGGCTGAATGCAGTATATTTCTGAAGTATTTATATGTAAAGTGCAGGTGAGAAGACAGTAGTGTACACACTACTTCCTAAGGATGTGCTTGTACTGTAATAACTACTGCCCACCAGAAATTCATGCAAGAAGGGACTTGAGCACTCCCAAACAGAGTCATTAGATATTTCTGGTCCATCTGCCTGTCCTATTGAGGTGCAGGTGGCACACCAAAGGACAGCTGGATGCTCACCTGGGCAGTTATTGGTGAGAAGCGACAAGCAGTATAAGCAGCAAAGAGTCCTGGGGCACCTTATAGACTAACAGACGTATTGGAGCATGAGCTTTCGTGGGTGAAATCACCCACGAAAGCTCATGCTCCAATACATCTGTTAGTCTATATGGTGCCGCAGGACTCTTTGCTGCTTTTACAGATCCAGACTAACACGGCTACCCATCTGATACTTGAGCAAGCAGTATGTTGACTTCAGATACCACATTTTCTCTGCAAGCATGGCTGAATGCAGCATCTCTGTTTTAAAGGGCACTACATCAAACTGCCCTTGTTGTTCTTCAGACCCTTCTGTACAACTGTTTTTCCACATCTTTCACAGATGGCATCCCCTAAGTGTCACCACTCTTCAAGCTTGCAGTTTCACCAAGTGAACTATATGCCATCTGTATTGTCAATGTCAGATTTAGATTGTAAACCTTTCCCCTACTTTTTGTACCTTTAAACAGGATGAGGCACAATCCAGCTCATAGGGTCACATCCTCAGCTGCAGTAACTTCAGTGAGCAATGACTGTTTACAGTAGCTAAGGATCTTGCCCTTAGTATTGCCCAAGAGGACAATTAGTATTACCTGTGTGGTATTCCCTTGCCAGACATATCATCTGTTCCAAGGGTGGACAAACTTTTGGGCTTGAGGGCCACATCTGGGGATGGAAATTGTATGGCGGGCTATGAATGCTCACGAAATTAGAGGTTGACGTGTGGGAGGAGGTGAGGGCTCCAGCTGGAGGTGCAGGTTCTGGGGTGGGGCCAGGGATGAGGGGTATGAGGTGCAGGAGGGGGCTGCGGGGTGGAGACGAGGTGTTTGGAGTATGGGAAGGAGTTCTGGCCTGAGGCAGGGCGTTGGGGTGTGGGAGTGGGTATGGGCTCTGTACTGGGGGTGTGGATTCCAGGGTGGGGCCAGAAACGGATTCAGAGTGCAGGAGGATGCTCCGAGCTGGGACCAGGGGTTGGGGTGAGAGGGAGGAAGTTTGGGGCTGAGGGGTTCGGAGTGTGGGAGGGGTCTCTGGGTTGAGGTCGGGGGGGATGGTGAGGGCACCTGCTGGAGGAGTTGGGCTCTCAGGTGGGATTGGGGATGAGGGGCTTGGGGTGGAGGAAGGTGCTCTGGGCTGGGACCGAGGGGTTTGGAGGGCAGGAGGAGAATCAGGGCTGGGGCAGGGGCTTAGGACACAGGAGGTGGTGAGGGGTATAGGCTCTGGGTAGCGTTTACATCAATCAGCTCCCAGAAGCAGGGGCATGTCCCCCATATGGCTCCTACGCAGAGGCACAGCCAGGTGGGTCTGCGTGCTGCCCTGTCTGTAGGCGCCACCCCTGCAACTCCCATTGGCTGGGAAACACGGCCAATGGGAGCTGCAGAGCCAGTGCTTTGGGCAGGGGCAGCATGTGGCACCCTGTATTATAGTAGTGCTGAGACCCTAATGAGGCCATTGTGCTATACACTGATACAAAGACAGCATCAAAAGAGAGTTCCTGATCCAGAGAACTTAGTCTGACTTTTAACTGTTAAACACCAATTTCACTTTATGAAAGGATACACAGATTCACAGCCCTGCAGACTGAAGTGGTCCAGTCAATGAACAGGTTTGTAAACCTTTCCATTTTCATGAGTCTCTCAAGATCCAGCTGCTCTGACTCAGATTGCTATAAAAGCAGCTGTACTGAACTTTTTTCCAAAGTGTAATTTTCAAACTTTTCACTTTCTTGGCCGTGGAAGTTTTTATTTGTTGATTATTTGCTGTTTGTTTGCTACTGTTCACCTGATTACTGGAAAGTGCTTTAATACTTATGATTAGTGCTTCTGCAAGCTGCTGAGAAGTGCCTGAGTACCCTAAACTCCCACTAATGTCAGTGGGAGTCAAGGTCATTCACCACCTACTAGGGCTGAGTCCTAATTCTGTCCAAAAATGATAGTACCAGCAAGAAAAATGTCACTATCAAAGGAGGAAACAATGTAAATGAATGTGATGAGGTGATCTGCTCTAGCAGATGTCTGAAGCTATACAGACAGGCCCTACAGAGGCCCCACTTGAAACATTTTTAACACTATATCCTTTACAGAAAGCTGTATTAAACCCCACTCCCTCTTCCAAACCTCCTTTTTATCTCAAATGAAGTAAAGCAGGAAAAGGCGAGGAAAATCTCACATTACATGCACTCAGGAGACACTTTGGTTCTCTGCTATGGGAAATGGTCTCCTAATCCTTTACTGGTTTTCACTCACTTTATTGTGTATGAAATCAACGTGTGACTAGAAGACAGTGGGGCTGATGATACCCGAAAGCAGGTGAGCAAAAGGTGCACTCAGAGCCATTTAATAGCTGTGTGTAAGGATCATACTGTAATATATATATGTGTCTACCCTGAGGAGCCACCACTTTTACAAGTATTAGCAACCAGCATAAACTTTTACTCCCCCATCATCTCAGATTTCTTCAGATTAATATACTAGTAAAATTGAACTGCATGCCTTCTCTTTTTAACCCACTTTATACTGGTAATTTGCCCCTGCATTGCTGGGTTCATTCTATACGTCTATCAACAGCTTATCATCAGCAGCCCTTTACATAATGAACACTGCTAGCATGCGAGCAAGGAAACATTTGTTGCTTGTCTCTTCAGAGTGACTCCAGGATAACGACCTGTGATTGATGTCACTGGGCCCTATACCATGAGGATCTGAATGGCATTCCAGAGGTGTTCAGCACCCTCAGTGTCCATTCATTTCAACAGGGACTTGAGGTGCTTGGCACATGGGAATTGCCATATGGGATCAGACCAGTGGTCCTTCTGTTCCTGTGTCCTGTCTCCATCAGTGTTCAGCTGAATGGGTTTCTTATCCTGTTAAATCCAGTTAGGTCACAATCAGACAAATATTTCAAAAACTGGGCTTAGAAGGTAGACGGATGTTCAGCTATGTGTTCTTCTTTTTATCCCCAATGCTGACATCATTGGATGAGGTTTCCAGGAGATCATTCCACACTGACAACATCTGAAAATTGTTGTTGTCAACTTGTGACTTCCAAAGATCTGCTTTTTCAGTAAAGGCAATAATTTTGTTGTTGAGTTTGAGAATGTTTGTTTGTTTCTTTTTCTTGTAGTGATTCATTCAGTGAATTTAAATAATCAAAAATATCTGCTAGGTATGCGAGTTCGGCCAACTATTTGATGTCACTTAAATGCTTCTTCAGGGTAGAATTCACTTCAATCAGAAACAAACACATCTCGTCTCTCAAGTCAAACAGACAGGTTAGAACTTTTCCCCATGACAGCCAGCAAATCTCTGTGCAGTAATATGTGCTGATGTGCCAATCCCATTTCTCCACAGAGACTTGTAAAAAGTCAGGAATTCAGCGATTTTGCTTTAATAAAATTAGCAATGGCTACAGCTTGACTCAAGATTGATTTTAAGATAGGGATAGCCTGAGACTAGGGTTGTATTAATTTTGATGAAATAAATGGTGCTAGAGAGTCAAACGTGTTAACATAACCCTGTCACTGTACAACATTAACAGATTTCAACAAGCTTTGGGATTTCAAATGGAGACGTTGGTCTACTTAGTCCCATGGCAAACACACCGTTAAAAATCCTTTTAACCATTTATTAAAGATACGGAAAAAGAAAGAAAAACAGTTAAAAACATTTGAAATGTAAAGTATTAAGTAAGGCTTTAATTTTAACAAGATTTTTGTTGCCTTTTCCTTTAACTGTAGAGAGCCTTTAGAAGGGGAAAAACCTTGCTTGACAGATGGTAACTGTCCTTTTTCGGGGTAGAGAAAAAGGTATTTGAGATGGACTGGCACTGTTAAAGTTTGATTCCATTTCCTAAAAGATAAGCCAGACAAACACGCACAAGGCTGTTTAAGACATTGCTTTGAGCTGCCCAGTCACAGTGTTGCAAAATATGCAGACTTGACCACCTAACCCAGATATTTTTTTTTAAACAAAAGGCAAAAGGAAAGAGATAGGAAAGAAGAAGTAAGGTGGGAGAAGGAAAAGCATGACAAAGGGGATGACAAAGTCTCTTATCCAAAGTGATATTTGGGAGTTAGCCAGAGCTGATGACGGTGGTAATTGCATCTGACTCCCTCTCTCTGGCCTAGTCTGGTCAGGACATTTCAGGATCAGAATGACGAAGGCACAACAGTGTCACCATGGATCCTGGGGTCCCAAGGTGGCAGCCTTGAGGGTGAAACTTATTCTGTATACCTGTCTGCCACCCAGCATTTGTTGTCAAACAGACTGTTTTCCCCCAAAAGTATTTTCTTCTAAGGACTTTGGAAGGGAGTGATGGGCGCTCATCATTTTATTCACCAATTAGGCCTAATTTCTGACACACCAATTTTGGTTAATTGATTTCTGCTCTCATACGCCTCTTGTTTACCACACATGATCGTAACATTTTCCTTGAGTTATATCAATAGACCTTTTTGTTTGGACTAATTTAGTCTTTGTCTCTCTTTTGCACCTTTTCCCGTCAATATTTGTTTGGATAGTTTATTGTGACAGTTTATGAACTTTTACTTCTGACAGTTGTATTCACAATTAGGGTAAATTTGTTTGCCTCATTATTACAGCAGTATGAAAACACTCTTGTTTTAAGTTCGGTTTGTGATATGCCATGTGGTTGGTAGGACTTAATACATTGCACCCCAGAAGTATGGGAATCTTGTTTTGAATATCCTGGACAGTGGTGTGGAGTATAAGGTGCCCTGGGGAGAGGGAAGAATGAGGCAGGGTCACTGCAGAGCCACTCCTGGTCACCAGGGGGTGCTTTGGAAGCAGCAGCCTGGCCACAGGTGCCAAATGGTATTATCAAAAACCTGTAACTCTTAACTCCTTACTATATCTATCCTTTGGCTGCAAGACCACAGAGTAAGAAAAGAATGTAAGTAGAGAACAGGGTATCTTAAGAGACCGAGGGTTAAATGTGATCCTCAGCATGCAAATTAAAGCATTTACCTGCATGCTAATCTCTTTGGATTTACATCTGTGACTCGGCAGAAGTAACTAGGTGACCTTGCAGCAAGTGGTTCTCCTGCATGCTTTGTCCTGCTCAATACTTTTGACTAGAGCTAATCAAAATGTCAGAATTTTTTTCAAATCTTTTTTTTTTTTGCCAGTTTAAAAAAAATTCTAGATCATTCTATGTTCTTGACAGCTGGTAGGAAAAAAAGATGAAATTTTGTGAAAATTGATCCCGTTTTTCGTAAATAGTAGAAGAATAGTAGAAGAATCAAAATTTAATATTTTTTCAGCCAGCTCTACTTTTGATCTTTGGTGTAAACATGCAACATTCTGCACCAGTGCTGCAGTAGATCAAGCCATCAGGCTGGCAGTGATCAGAGAAAAGCATTGTAGGTTTAGGAAATGCCTTTGCAGTTTTGAGAGGGTGAAGTGATGATTGCTGATTGCTCTAATAATGCTTGAAAAAGATATTCGTGATATGTAGCAGACAGCAAATGATACCAGAAAGTCTCTGAACAAGGGTTCAAGTTAGAAGAGGGGAGAATGAGAGCCATTATATGACATGTCTACACTGCAAAGTGAAGGTGTGGTTGTAACAGTATGCCTACACATGCTGCAATCACCAGGGCCGCCCAGAGGATTCAGGGGGCCTGGGACAAAGCAATTTCAGGAGCCCCTTCCATAAAAAAAATTGCAATACTATATTCTTGTGGGGGCCCCTGCGGGGCCCAGGGAAAATTGCCCCACTTGCTCCCCCTCACGGACAGCCCTGGAAATAATAAACCTTCATCTTCAGCACGAAATCTAGTTTTGAGAAACTTCTTTACAAATGTATCAACTGTTCCTCAGCACAGCTGTGTAAAGGCACTACACGCTCATTAAAAGGGTGGTACAATATTTCCATCATAAACTTTTTTTTGGTTTAAAATAGGGGTTTTTAAAAAGCAGTAAAAATACCACGGACAGTCTGCTTCCTTCAAATTTGTTGTGGTTTTTAATTGAAAACTGAAATAGTCTGCCAAACCTGTTAAGGTTTGGAGGTTTCAGAAGTGTGTGGCCAAATATTTGCTGCCTTGCCGTGTTGATTGTTAAAGAAACAATGAAAAAAATTTTCTTAAAACACAACCCGAAACTTTGAACCACTCAGTTGTGACCAAACGCTGAGCCCAGTCCAGTCAGAGGTTTTCCAGGTTTTTGATAACTACTGTTGGCTTCTGTACTCTAATCTGTCTCCTCCATAACTTTGGGTTCATTTAGGTTAGAACATAAAACAGCCATACAGGGCGAACCGCAAAGGCCTCCAGCCCAGTATCCTCGTCTACCGAAAGGCCCAATGCCCAAGGTGCGCCCAGAGGGAGTGACCTAAACAGTAATGTCAAGTTACTTCTCTGCCATCCATCCCACATTTTGACAACAGAGGCTAGAGACGCATTCGCTTCACCATCACTGCCTAATGACCATTAATGGAATTTAACACTCTCATGCCTTATCTGTTTCCTGAGAGCTGGCTACCATGGGTCCTCCAACTAGGAGATGGTTTTGGTGGGTTTGTCTTAGTATGCTTATGTACATATCCACGAACTGCGCATTTGAGCTTGTTCCAGAATCGGGATGAGCCCTACTGTTGTGAAACTGAAATGCTCAAAATAAAGCACATCATGGAATGGACACAGGGTGCTAACGATTAATACCCAGAGGTTCTCGACTGGGGTCAGGACCGTCCTCAGGGGTCACGAGTTATACTGGGTACGCAGCTGCTCAGCCTCCACCTCAACGCCCCTCTTTGCCTCCAGCATTTATATATGTCGTTAATATATACAAAAAGTGTTTTCAATTTAAGGGGGGAGGTTGCACTCAGAGGTTTGCTGTGTGAACGTCATTAAGGAGAAAAGTTTGGAACCACTGAATATACGAACCCCTCTGAGAGCTCAGGGAATTGTAGGGGAGGGGTACTCCTTTGATAGGGTGAAAGGATATTTACTCTTCTCATGGATGCCCTCACAGTGGCTAATTTAAATGAGGCTACCCCCCTGACATGAATCTCGCGCATAAGCACTGAAATTAAATATAGACTGTAATCTTTGGGCATTTTGAGAAGTGAAAGGGGATGGGGTTAGCCCGAATGGAGAAAGCCTAACAGTTGGCTTTTCTGCAGCCGTCAAACGCTGAATGAGCTTCAGGTAGGGAAGACGTGCCTCCCAACCAGGCCTGGCCCTGGCCCCCAATCTGGACCCCCACACTCACTTCTCCCCGCTGCCCCCATTCATGAATCCTCAAACCCATCCTGCTCCTTGTCCTACCATGCCCCAGAGCGCACACCACCACCCCCGGACCCATCCCTGCTCCGTGTCCCTGCACTTTACCCCGACCCTTCGCACCCCCAGCTGAATCCTGACAAGACCCCAGAACCTCCACATTCATCCTCGTTCCTGTCCCCTGACTGCCCCCACCTACCTCTGCTCCTCCTGTCCCTGACTGCCCCAACCCCTCCACTCCCCTGTCCTGACAGACCCCCAGAATACCCACATCCAGCCCCCGTTCCCTGTCCCTGACCGCCCCCGCCAACCTCTGCCCCCGCCCTGCCCTGACTGTCCCCGAGACTCCCTGCCCCTTAGCACCCCCCCTCATCTCCAGCTTCTTACCTCCAGCTTCCCCCTCTCCCAGAGCCTCAGTGCGTCGCATCCAGGGCCATCCCCGAACAGCGGTGCAGCGTGGCTCCGGTGGGGCCTGAGCTCCTCCCTGCTCAGAGCCCCGGGGTAAAGAGGGCAGGGCTGTGAGCTTCCTCCACTCAGCCCAGAGCTTGCAGCCCTGCCCCCTTACCACATGGTTCTGAGCAGGGTGGAGCTCAGGCCCCACCAGAGTCAGGCTGCAGCTGTTCAGGGACAGCCCTGGATCCGCTGAGGCTCCGGGAGAGGGGTGAAGACAGGGTCGGGTCGGGTTGGGGCAGGAGCCTCAACCGTTCTCTTGGGGGCCTCTGCGGAGCCCGGGGCCTGGGGCAAATTGCCCCACTTGCCACCCTCTCTGGGTGGCCCTGGCAATCACACCTTTGCTTTGCAGCCTAGACAGACATTGTGGGTCAGCATGCTCTCAGGAGTCTGTCTTTCCTCTAAAGGCTCCAAGATCCTTTCCATTCTTGTGTCAAGGCTTTGAATCTGTTCCAAATACTTTTGAGTCCTGTTTCTCTTTTAGCTCTTTGCATGCCCCAAGCCTTCACTATCTTGGTATATCTAGTTGAATAACCTGTGTCTGTGTATATGTACATGCATGTGTGTGTATAAACTTATATACTGTGTGCCTTCTGTATAGTCTGGAACATTATTATAGACCAATTTCCAGCTCATAAGAAATTGAATTACATGATGCCAATCAGTTATAACCTTATTTATTTGTGGATAGAATGTTTGGGAGTTTTTAATGCAATGTGCTCTATAGAGTATCTCCCAAGGAAGAAGTTTACGAGTGACATGTATCATTTTTCTGTCAACCATTTTTCATTTTGCTATCCTTGAATACATTTCAGATTATATACTGCACAGATCTGAGTGTGAAAGATCCGTAACCCACATACGCCAGTGATGCATGGAAACTATTAAGGTCTCTCAAGAGTGAAAGAAATATCATCAATATCCTTCTCTGTGAAAAATGTAATCTCTTTTCTAGGAAGTCACTGAGCCAAATTCAGACCTGGTGGAAGAGAGGCAACTCCACCTGCTTACATCAAGTCTGAATTTGGCATCATGTTTTTGAATAGATAAGACTTCAGATCAACTTCATTGGACAGTACTGCTGCGCATGATAACTTAACATCAGCTTTTATAGTCTCATTGCAGATCATTGACTCTATGGGTTGCAAAATGAATTCCCCACAGAACACAAATGTATATTGCACCAGAGAAGGCAGATACAAACATAGGCTGTGGGCTCTGTTAAATAAACCAGTATCCATGGATTTCTGGGCCACACAACTAAAAGGTGCAAGATCCTGGCTCTGCAGATGGAAGGTCCACTCAACAGCCTGATCAGTCCGTAGGAAAGCTTTGAGTAAAATCAGATATAATAATTCTGGGGATGAAAAATGAGCAGCCATTCAAGAGACAGGAGGGCTCATTTACATTGCCTTCTCTGGTTACTCAAGCTATAAATTAGCTGTTTGAGAGAGCAGTGTTGGAAAGGCTGTAAGAGACTCCTAGGTGGTATCAAAAAAGATAGTCTCCATAGTGTAGATTTATTCTTAGTGCCTAAAATTAGGTGCCTTTCCTGGCAAAGTGGGGCTTCACCAATAGTAACCTGTCATTTCCCTATCTGATTGAAGCTATGTTGGCATAGCACTGTAAGGGTAGACAGAGCCTACACCAATATAAGGGCTTTCTTTGTTGGTATAGAAACACCACCTCTCTGAACAAAGTTAGCAATTCTGACAGAAGCACTGTTCTGCTGACACAGCTGTATCTACCTAGGGAGTTATGTCAGCATAGCTACACAGGCCAGGTGGGTGGCTTTTTTACACCCTTGACCTGTGTACCTGTGCCAATATAACTTTTCAGTGTAGACCAGGCCTTTCGCTGAACATTTTGGAAACGGCTAAGTGTATGTGCCTGTGGCCTGATTTCTAATGGTGGTGTGTTCTGGAGCAAGGTGAATTTTTCACAGTCAAGAGTAAATTTGTCAAAAAGTGCATTTTTCATGGCACTGAAACTATTAATAAATTTGGGCTGAATTCATCAAATAGTTTTGGCCAAACCAAAAAAAAAAAAAAGGAAAGGTTGAAAGATTTTATTGTGACACTTTCAAACTTAACTGTTTCAACACATTGTTTGGAAAGTGTTGATTCTAATTGACCAGAACAAAATATTCTCTTTTTATCTTTCAGCAAGAAAAACTGAAAAAATTTCTCTTTTCCAGATTTTTTTCATTTGGTAGCTAAACCAAAAATTAATTATTCGTGCAGCTCTATTGTTTACCCACAGCTCCCACTTGCTGGCTATTCATGTCAAGATTGCAAAAATAGTGGATGATTTTAGCTGCCTCAGTTTTGGGTGTTCAAACTGAGCCTGATTTTAAGAAAGTGCTGAGAACCACCCTCTGCAATCAAGCCTCTTCTTGGGGGCAGGAGAGATTCAGAAATTGAGACACCCAGAATCATTAGGCAATTTTGAAAATCTTAGCCTAAGTGTGAAGAATTTGGCTTATGCTTTTCCAGTGGCACACAAACTTTAACTCCATATAACCACAGGAGTGAATGATTTGCAGGTCATAGGTTTCTTAAACTTCTTTGCTTCTGTCACATTCTAGGGAACAATTCAGATGAATGAGAGGTTGTCACTGCTTGCCCTGTAACCCTGGGTGCCTGGAATGCCTTGTAGGAGAAAAAGAGACCCCCTCTGGCCCTCAGTTTGGAGCATGTGCCCCATCCTGCCTCATGGCATGTTAAGTGCAGCATGGCCATTAGCTCCGACTGCTTCTGATCAGCTGCTGACAGGCCTCCCTGTGCACACAGCTCTTCTAACTACTTCTTAGTGAGCTCAGCATCCGTTTCTTTGCTCCTCCTGCCTCTTCTGCTGATTACTCATCTTTGCAGTTCCCTTTGTTCTATTTCCCTTGCCTGAAATAGAATAAAACTGTAACCTCTCTTTGCTGTTCGCAGCCTTGTCACTTGAAAATCACTTAAAACCATTTTACCAATGCTTAAAAGTGTAAACCTCAGTTAAATTATCAAGATGTGTATAAATCCTGTGCAACTACATCACTGTCACAGTCTGGGGTGCAGTTCCCTAGTGAGGGGTTGTGTCACCACCTGTCCTGTAACCGTGGATGCCTCAAATGCTTTGCTGCTATGGCTCACAGCCTGGAAACCAGCAGCCAAGTACTGTATAAGAACACAAGAACGGCCATACTGGGTCAGACCAATGTTCCATCTAGCCCAGTATCCTGTCTTCAACAGTGGCCAATGCAAGGTGCTTCAGAGGGAATGAACAGAGCAGGTAATCATCAAGTGATCCATCCTTTGTTGCCCATTCCCTGCTTCTGTCAAACAGAGGCTAGGGACACTTCAGAGCATGGTTTTGCATTCCCACCCATCCTGGCTACTAACCATTGATTGATCTATCCTCCATGAATTTATCTAGTTCTTTTTTGAACCCTGTTATAGACTTGGCCTTCACAACTTGCTCTGGCAAAGAGTTTCAGAGATTGGCTGTGCAGTGTATGAAGAAATACTTCCTTTTGTTTGTTTTAAACCTACTGCCTATTGATTTCATTTGATGACCCCTTGTTCTTGTTGTGAGGAGTAAATAATGCTTCCTTATTTACTTCCTCCACACCAGTCATGATTTTATAGATCTCTATCATATCCCCCCTGTTTTATTATCTATCCTTTTCCTAATGATACCCAATTTTCTGTTAGCTTTTTTGCCTGCCACTGCACGCTGAGTAGATGTTTTCAGAGAACTACCCACAATGACTCCAAGATCTTTCTTGAGTGGTAATAGCCAATTTAGATCCCATTGTTTTATATGTATAGTTGGGATTATGTTTTCCAATGTACATTACTTTGCATTTATCAACATTGAATTTCATCTGCCATTGTGTTGCCCAGTCACCCAGTTTTATGAGATCCCTGTGTAACTCTTCACAGTCTGCCTGGGACTTATCTTGAGTAGTTTTGTATCTGTCATAAACAGATAGCTAAAGGTTAATGTTTCTTTCACCTGTAAAGGGTTAACAAAGAGAACCAAACACCTGACTAAAGGACCAATCAGGAAACCGGATTTTTCAAAGCTTAAGGGAGGGAATTTGTGGGGGTTTCTTGGTCTTGGGTCTTTGTGTGTTCTGTGCTCTCTCAGCTTATGAAGGGTCATCCAGTCCTTCTAACTTCTGTTTCCCATTGTAAGTAAAAAGTTAGAAAAAGTATAGTCTTTAATGTGTGCTGTATTGCCTCTGTTATCTGGCTGGGAGTCCTTGACATTGATATTGGCTTATAAGTACTGTACTTGTCATGTTTAGTAAGGCTTTTATCCTTTCTATTGTTTATTTCATTCTAAATTGAAGAACCGTATCTTACCCTCTAGGTTTCAGAGGACTTGTATATTACTATACTATCTTTCTTTTTTATTAAAATTTTGCTTTTTAAGACCGTTGATTTTTTCTGTTGACCCACAGGAAATGGTGGGAGAAAGGACAAGCAGGGGGGAAGGGGGAAACTGCTCTCTTGTTTAACTCTCCTAGTGTCCCAGGAGCGGGAGAAGCTACAGGGAAAGAGAATAGAACTTCTGTCTCCTTGTCTTGGGTTTTGTCCTTTTGGAAGAGAGGAGACATGCTTCTGGTATTGTGATGTAAAGAGGTTGCCACAGTAACTTCCAGTTAGCCTAGAGAAGGAAATCTCGGGGGAGAGATGGGGGGGAATGGTTATTCCCTTTGGTAAGACTCAGAGCCTCTGAGTAATTGGGTCCCCCAGGGAAGGTTTTGGGGAGACCAGAGGAAGCCAAAACCCTGGAAATTGGCTGGTGGCAGCGATATCAAATCTAAGCTGGTAATTAAGCTTAGAGGAGTTTATGCTAGCTTCTCAGGTTATGAACGCTAAGGTTCAAATCTGAGTAGGAAAGCTATGATAGTTTCAAATGCAAATTTTGCTACCTCACTGTTTACGCATTTCTCCAGATCATTTATGAATATATTGAACAGTACTGGTCCCAGTACAGACCCCAAGAGACACCACTGTTTACCTCTCTCTATTCTAAAAACTGACCATTTATTCCTACCCTGTTTCCTATCTTTTAACCAGTTACTGATCCATGAGAGGACCTTCCCTCTTATCCCATGACAGCTTACGTTGCTTAAGAGCCTTTGGTGAGGGACCTTGTCAAAGGCTTTGTGAAAAATCTAAATACACTATATCTACCCATGTCCACATGCTTGTTGACCCCCTCAAAGATTCTAGTAGATTGGTGAGGCATGATTTTCCTTTACAAAAACCATGTTGACTCTTTCCCAACAAATCCTGTCCATCTATGTGTCTGATAATTGTGTTCTTTACTATAGTTTCAACCAGTTTGCCTGGTGCTGAAGATCACATGCATGCAGATCACTCCCTGAGTGTCTGAAAGCTCTGCATCCCTGGATCAACAACTCGGAGCCAGCAGCCTGCCTACAGCCAACAGCCTGTAACCAGCCGGGGTTACTACTTTCAGGGTGACCTGAACACACCCCCAGTCCTGAATTTCCCCCAAATCATGTGCTCTGAAAGGTCCAGTCCTCTCCTACACAGTTCAGAGAAATAATATGGTTCATTTGTTCCTCTAAATAGGCAAAACACACATCACATCTTATTAACTTAACTGGAGTAAATACACCAACACAGCATTTAGTTGGTTTATAGTAAAAATAAAGTTTATTAACAATAGGACATGGGTTAAGTGATGCCAAATAAAAGAAATAAAATTAGAGATGGCTACAAGCAAACAAAAATGAAAGCATGAGTCTAAACCTTAATCTAGCAAGGCACAGGCCTTGTTCAAGGTGTTTTCTTTCACCAATCTTCACAGCCATTGCTGACTTTCCCTCAGTCAGTACCTTCCCCAGAAGTACAAAGTGCTGGCTTCCCTTGTCTTCCTAGGTGAAAGATCTTTGCCTAAGCAGTTTTCTCAACTATATTCAGTTCCCAGAGACTTCAACCCTGCCTTGGTTGAAGGACCCATCTTTCTCAGCTTGCAAGAGCTCTGGCCCCTTGTGCCTGTCTACTGATGGATGCCAAAGATGGCTTCTGTCCTTTGGTTATAACTTCCAAAGTTCAGTGACTCTGTTTCAAGAGGCAGAATGACCTCATTCTGTTCTTTCCTTTCTGTGGTCTTCCCATCCCCCTATTGATTTCTGTGTAAATTGAGCTTCCATTGTTTTTGGTCACACCTTGTTTCATTTCACTGGACAGAAATAAATAGCTGCCTTCTCTCCTATCAGTGAGAGAACATGTCTCTCCATGTTTGGCCACAGACTTTAAATCGTAATATCATTAAGTATCCATAGTTCCTCATATCACTGTGAAATGTATGTATTAACACTATATTAATCACCAGTGTGTCATTAGCTTGCAGAAAAGACCTTATTTGATACTTTTATAATACAGTAATTATATATAGAATCAGATTCAATTGCTTATCACTTGAGGTTCGTATCGCCTGTCTTCACAGTCCAGATAAAATACCTCTCTCCTGCTGGGTGGTTGGTGCCATTCTATCTTCTCTCCCTACCCCATCACCCCCCATTTGATAGCTTAGTTTACCTAATATATAAATGAACTTTCATTGTCTTGGCCTGATGATTGGGCTTGTCAGAGAAGCTAACATATTCCTTTGTCTAGGACAGACCTGTTTAGCAACTCCCACTATGTGCCTGATTTAAACACATTTTAGTTATAATTCCAGCATATATTCATAACTCATAATACACACTCTGTACATACATTACACAAGAGTATTAATAATCAGTGAGTTATTTGTTTTCCTGTGACATATTACATGACACTTTTTAGATACAGATTATAACCATAGTGAGTTGGAGTACACTGAATTAACCAGGCTAGGCGAAACTCATTATCTGATGTCAGTGAGCCCCATGCCCTCTGAACTGGGATGCACTTAGGGTCACACCTCCCTCCCTTTACAAAGCTTCAGGAGGATTAGCCATCATCTGATCTGGAGGCAATAGGTCAGAACCATCTTTCCTGGTCAGGGCATCTGCCACCATGTTTTCTTTCCTCTTTATGTAGAAGAAGCCTGTTTTGTCATCTTTGTCTGTTTACAATCTTCAGGACTTAATATCAGAGAGTATTCATGATTTCACCTACTGAGCTGTTACAGAATTTTATAGTGACATTAATGACCAGTGTGGTGGTAGGTTTCCAACAATATATATTACATGTCACTTTTTAAATTAATGTCATGATATGAGGTGTAACGAGCATGTCAGGCCTGACAAGAACTGCTGATGCAGAATAGTGAACCACAAATGGGCCTCTGTGTCGCAGCTTGAAAGCCTGTACATGGCTAAGTAATAATTCACACTCCTATAGATAACATAGAGTGCTGGCACTTCTGGCTAACTGATCTTCTCTTTCTTTGCTGGTGTATGAGAAGTGTTAATTAACGAGTGAATGATTAACACCTTATTTGAATTGTCTCTAGGAGGTGACACTGCATAGCCAAGAATTTTTCCCTTTGGTTTATTTAGTGTGAAGCTGCAGCATTTTGAAATCTGTTCAACTGAAGGCTGAACGACCATGATTTCTTTAGCACCTTTTTGTGCTTTAGCTATTTTTCTTGCTTTTCCAGAGCTGGAATGTTCATGCCCTGCATTGAGGCACCATGTAGAGAGTGGGTGTAAAGAGTCTCCCACTTGTGTTGTACCCTCAACAATCCCCTTGGACAGTGGAGGTTCTGCACCTGTTAGAACCATCGCCAGCATTATTTACGTGAAAGGAGAGCACCTTTAGTCTCCTCCCCGCTACCTCCCGACTGGCTAGCAGAATGGAGGATTTTACTAAAAAGAGTTCAGACTTTAAAACAAATTCTCTTCTGGTATGTTTGCACTTGTTTTTTGTCTGTTATCTGTGAATGTGCTAGCTCCTGGTTTCCTGCCAGGAATGTTTAGTGAATTTTCAGTTTGCTTTCTATGAGTATTTGTACCAGAAACTTGATTCAAAGAATTTCCAGTGAGCGAACAGAAGCTTATCATGTGGCCAGTTGCACAACCTGAACTTCAGATACTGAGCTACAAAGAAAAGAAGCTACAGAGTAAGAACTTGATCCTGCAAAACTGCTGCGTGTAGGCCCCTGGGAAAAATTCTTGCAGGCTGACCCTGCATGCGCACACAGCAATGGATATTCTTATGCTAGTGTGTGGTCCTATTTAGTTCAATGGGATCATGTCTAGGAATAAGCAGGAATCATATGTAGAAATTATTCAGCAAATAGTTTCGTATAATGAATGTTAGCGACTTCCTCTGTCTCTTACTAGACAACGTGTGAATAGGAAAAGAGAGGCAAAATTCATTGACTAAACTGACTAAATAAATAATAATTCTGCCAGCTCCAATAACCGTATGGCTTTCATGAGATAGTAGAGGGGAACAAATGCTTTAGAAATAAGTTAGTTTTCCTGCACAGACCACCTGCCTGGCAAGTCACAGCACAGGCAGGGGAGCAGCATCTGTGGGGTTGCTATTCCCTCTCATGCACAGGTGGGCATGGAGTGGTTGGGCACTGAGGGGTAATGGGGTGGAGCCTTGGCTTTCCCGCAGCCCCATGTACTGGCCAGCAGAACTGAGCTGGTGCAGGGATAAGTAGATTTACTACTGGTGTATACCAGGGCAGATTACTTGTTCCAGTGCCCCAGAGCGAGGGGAAACTGTCGTGAATTGTGACTGAATCACAGTTCTCTCACTCATCTGCTCCTGGACAGTGCAGCTGTGTGCTGCCCCTTATTCATAATAGATTGTAATCTTAGTCTAGCCCAAAAATAATTTGGAAACTACATCAATATCATGGAAAGTGAGGGAAAAATTTTGGATTGCCAGATCTGAAGTGACCATGCTGGATAATTCTGTAGAAATAAAAAAAAATTGTGATGATTTTACATTTGCAGAGTGTGTTAGTGAATTAACTGAGTGCTGTTGGCTGTCTGTCAACGTTTATAATAGAAACAGTTCCAGTGTATTGAAAGAAGAGAGACCATATAAAAATCTAAGAATTAGTTGTACGTCACATAAGATGAACCAGTAGAAATGCTGTTGCAGGAAAATTTCAAGCTTTTTCTTAATATTTGTGAGATGTCTAAATGTTCTTGCAAACCTCAGGGCACTTGGAGGCCTGGAGATGAAGCAGATTCTTTGCTGTCAAACACTGCTGGGTAATTTATGTTTCTGTAGCACATTTCATCCCAAAGCAAACTACACACACACGCCGGCTACCACCACCACCACGATGCATCCAGTTCCGGGGTGCAGAATTTATTTTTATAATTCATTGTGTACATTACTGTAGTATCTAGACTCCTCATCCTGGATGGGCGTCCTTGTACCTAGGCACTGTATTAGCATTTACTAAATGACACCCCCTACCCCAAAGAACTTGCAGCCTGAAAGGATGGCAACCAACCAGTGTGTATAATACAGTAGAGTTGGGTGGGGGGAGAGAATTTTTGCAAGGAGTCTAGGAGAAAAGCTTTGTTTTATTTACTGAAGATGCAGGGGCTCTTTAAGGTCACTCAGGGCACAAAGGATCTAGATTGTGACGGTCTCATTCAAATGATCTGCTGGAGTTTAGCTGTTTCAGAGGCTGAAAGGCTGAGTCATCCCTGGATGGGTTGGAACCTGCATTTCTAGGGAATCAAGCTATTTTAAGCCAGAGGCTTAAACCATGAAACCAGAATGTACAAGTACTGGAGCTCTGTTGGACTGATTTGGATTCTTGCAAAAATAGTAAGCACAAAACTTCTCATAAAATGAATGCAGACAGTCAAAGCTTAGTTTTTAAATAAAATTACCATGTACATAAACTACTGTATATACTCGTTTATAAGCCAAATTTTTTTAGTAAAAAAGGGAAGCACCAGAGAAGGGGGTCGGCTTATGAACGGGTATAGAGAGGGAGAGGTGGGACACAGCCCCTCCCCCCAACAGAGGGAGCAAGGAGAGGCAGCACAGCCAGCAAAGCCAGAAGGGAAGAAGTGGGACTAGTCTCTCTGCTTCTGGCCACGCTGCTCTCCCCGCAGCCTCCGAAGCAGCTGAGCTCCGGGGCTAGCAGGCTGCAGCTGTGCCGCTTGGCCCTGCCCCCCAGAGCAGGCTGTGGCTGTGCTGCCTGGCCCGCTGGAGCACGCTGCAGCCATGCTGCTCAGACCAGCCCGCTGGAGTATCCTGCAGCCGCGCCGCCTGGTCTGGCCCATTGGAGCAGGCTGCGGCTGTACTGCCCAGCCTGCCGGAGCAGCTCCAGCCAGGCCAGAGACATCCTCCCCTGGTCCTCCCCAGATAAGGCGGGAAGGGATGGGATGGGATGGGGAGAGTGTGGGGGTCCCAGGCTAGGGGTGGGGTCATGTGGGGGATGGTCACAGGATTACTTCCCTGACCCCCAGCTTCTCCCCGCCCAAAAATTTCCCCACCAGTTGCTGTCCCGGCCCATCAGGGTAAGCAGCTGGCGCGCTGGGACGCTTTGTTTACTTCGGTTTACCTGTGTGCCTGTGGATGCTCTAGGTAAACAAACCATCTCGGCACACCAGTGGCTTATCCTGATTGTCCGGGAACCAAGGTTTGCTGACCCGTGAATTACAGGGTCGGCTTATGAACGAGTCATAAAAGTTTTCCGTTTTTACTTATCCATCTTGGGGCAGAGGGCGCTTAATAAACAAACTGGCTTATGATCAAGTATATATGTTACATGCCCAAGTTGAAAACATGAGACACACCTACCACCGCTGTGCACATAGTAGATAATTATGTATACTGTTGATTAATCAATGGTCATTTGCATTGGCACTCCAGACACTAACTTGTTTGTCTTTGGTATGAAAGAATGAAGGAGACTTACTAATTTTTCGCTCACCTGCCAGTTCATTCAAATGCCATCTAAAGTACTCAGTCTTTTTACACATAAATTATCTCTTCTTCCATCTCCTTCGCACACATTCCACTGAATGTTACTTTAGATAAATTTAGTCAGCTGCTTACATATCTCAAAGTTAGCTGTAAACATTGCACCTGATATACTGAGGGTTACCCTGTGATGAGCATATTGTGGATCCAGAACCACCAGCACATTTTTATTTCTTCATGTGGGGCTAAATTTCCCCCCGATGTGGCATGCACAAGAATTGTGCACCATTTCAGTTAAATTTAAGCCACAAGAGGACATAATGTGCCACATGAGGTCTTTGATGACACTTAAGAGGTGTATAACGCTTGGCAAGTCATTTCAAAATACAATGTGATTATGTTCTCCTTTGTGAATTTTCCCCTCCAAGTGTTCGAAATGCCTCCTTTGTCCTTTTATAATTGTATTGGGAACATCTTGAAAACATGTTATGCCTCTGTTTAAAAATGTGAAATGTAAATGCAGAAAGAAATAAGCACAACAATGCCTCTCAGGCAGTGTAACTATAAAAGGGGGGGAGGAGTCCTTCAGAAGGTCTTGAACTAGACCTGATAATTTCTACATGCATTTTAATCGGGGCCCAGAGAACAATGCAGCATTTTTATGCCAATTTCTAGGGCAAGAGGTTTCTGTGGTATTTTTGCTGTAGTTACATAGCAAGAGTCCCCAGAATGGACAGGAACTTGAAGAGTTCTGCTTGAAAGCAGCCTCCTCTCTTTGTGCATGTGTGATTGTATATATTCCCATACATGTGCATCTGTATGGTTCTCTCTGAAGGAGATTATGGTGTCAAACCCATAACTAAATAGTGTTTTAAAAGTCATATTTTATTGCTGTTGTCTCAGCCAAGACTGAAATAAGGCTTTCATCCTCCTTCCTAATTTGGGTTGGATTGCACTATTTAGGCACTGCTAGGAGGAAGGAGAGGTGCAGACTTGCAACCCCTCCGAGGAAGGGGAAGTGCACTTGCTAGGACACATCTTTGTAAGGTGCATCTCACTCTCTCCTGTGTGCCAATCCCGCTTCATGAACTGGATCAGAAGGAGGTAAGCCGTGGCCCCAATTCCTCTTTGACCCTTGCAGAGAACTGTGCAGCCTGAGGAATGGGGAGGGAGCAGTCCCTGTGCAACCCTAAGTGCAAGGACTGAATTTTGCCTGCTTTACGTAACCATCCAAGGAGATGGGTGGGCGGGTAAGATCTAAGGTGCCCCACCCCCTCATCCCATGCTGTGGACCCACAGCCCCTTGGATTTAAAGTAGGCAAGGTCCCTCATTTCAGATATACTCACAGTTGCTTTGAATGGCACCTTTAACTTAAACAAAATAACTGTGAGCTTGAAAACCCCCTGTTTCAGCTATTTAATCTAAATCTGTTAAGGTGGGAAGTCTGATGGGTTTTTATAGGAGGTCAGGTTTTAAAATCCCTAAATTGTTATAAAATTAAATATATGGTTCTATTCTCTCATCTCCTCCTCCTCCCCTCTTCCCTAATCCCTCCCCAAACTCTTTGTTCTTTTGAAAATGCTTGAAGAGCAGTTGTATGAATGAACAATAACCAGCATCTCCTGAATGATAATGGAGGACTGAGGCTAGTGGAAAGAGCTGAGCGCTGTTGCCAATTTTTAATGATAAGTAATGAATTTAAGATACTTTGTCAAATTTGTAATTTAGAGGCTTGAGACAGAGACATTTGGTTAGTGCCCATTAGGGGAGAAATATGTGATCCTGACTAGACTGATCTCTTGGCTTTAGTGCCATTATTTCCTTTCTTTCAACAGTCCAGGATAAAGAATTGTATCCACTTTGTTCTGAAGACTGTGTAAATGTGATACATGTAGGCTAAGAAATATGTGACTGGCTTATTTTTTCTTCTTTTTTAAATGTAAAGCCGCCTAGGACATATGTACGATAAAGAAAGTTTAGCTACAATTATCTGTCAATTGAATGTTCAAAGATGAGTGCTTAGCAAATCCATTATCATTATGTGGTTTAGTCTCTTCTAAGGGCACATCTACACTACAAACGCTACAGTGGCACAACTGCAGTGCTGCCTATTTGCCACTATAACATGTAGACAGGGCCGGCACTTCCATTAGGCGACCCTAGGCGGTCACCTAGGGCGCCAGGATTTGGGGGGCGGCATTTTGTGCGCTCCCCATGGGGCACACGGGAGCTTCCAGTTCCGCTCCCGTTGCGCTGCTGAAGAAGGATCTTCTGCCAACGTGCTGCGGAAAACAGCAGCAAGCAATTGAGCAGCTCAATGACTGCCGCTGTCGCCTGCGGCATTTCGGCGGAGGGTCCTTCCTCAGCGGCGTGACGGGAGCAGAACCGGAAGCTCACGCGTGCCCCATGGGGAGCGCACAAAATGCCACCCCCTGAATTCTGCCTAGGGCGCCAGAAAGTCTAGCGCCGCTCCTGCACATAGACCCTTGATACAGCAACAGAAGAGAAATTTTCTTACCATTGAGTGAGATAACTAGGTTACCCTTGTTTTAGGTGGAGACCAGGCCTCGGGGAAAGAAACGTTCTCCAATCCTTGCTTTGTTTGTATTTAGACAAAGACTTGTCAGAGATGGTCTAGACAATACTTAGTCCTGCCATGAGTGCAGAAGACTGGACTAGATGACCTCTCGAGATCGCTTCCAGTCCTATGATTTTATGATTAACGTTTCCTCAGTCATTTAGTAAACAGTTCATTCATGCATCCCTTATCACTTTAACTGTGGATCCCGCAGCCAGTTTTAATGGTAAATAAGCATGTATCTTTCATTAATGTTCAGTAGTGATCCATTTCTCTCTCCATTAAGAATTATCTGGAGCAGATATTTGTCTTTTGTTTTTCCTATTTTAAGATCTGCCTGGGACGGTGGTGCAATCTCCCTTTTAAGACAAATCTCATTGATTACTCTCTCATTTGTGTTTTTATGTTTTTGTTACATAATGTATACTGTGCAGGTTCAGTGAATTGTTACTAAACCCAGATCAGTGGGAGTTACTGTGCTAATCAGTTGCTAAAAGCAAATACCCTTTTAAACTAGCGTTTTGAACAATTCTATGCAAGCCTTGTTTACTACTCACAAGAAGGTTAAGCATTCTGCAGGGGTTCAGCTCATCAATATTTCTAAGTGAACTAACCCCTGCGGACACTAGGAAGCACTCATCTCTCTCTGGGCTCTGTATTGAATTAAACTATTGCTGCCTGTGGGCCTGAGTCTGATCTCTCTTGCTGTGGCTTTACATTCGTATAACTCCATTGACTGCAATGGAGGTACTCCTGACTAAGAAATCAGTTGGAATTGGGCACCTAATGAAAGATGTTAGGAATGGGTGCTATGCATGTGACTCAGCTTTCACTTAACTCAAAACCTTAAGGAACAAGTTCACCTTTTATAACCTTGATATGAAGGAAGGTGGTTCCTGAGTATTTCCCATACCCACTCATCACAAATAGCTCAGTCTGATATAGAGAGTTTCTTAACATTTACCTCTGGGATTTATTGCCTCTGTGTTCTAATACTCATTTCCATCCAGCGAGTGAAAGCGTGTTACCTTGTGTAATGCAAGAATCAGACAGTCTATAATTTGCTTTAAATGGATTAGTAGCTGAAAGTGGCATAGCCTCTCATCTATATTTAGGTTTTTATCCATTGTGGGGAAAGAACCATACAATTGTTCCTGATCAGTCTTCTCATTATGGCGGTAGAGCCAGCAGTATGGTAGTTCAGTTATAGGTTCCCTAAGTGGGGCTAACTTCGCAGCAGAGCAATGTCCGGAAATGTGAATTCAGGAGACATTTTGTAATCCAGAATGGTGTTAGCAATGTGTTACTTTAGGATCTATGGAAGCAGTTCCTGCTCTGTACCTTTTGGACTATGATGCTATGCATTTCTTTCTTACAGTGGTGTAAGTTCTCTCTTCCCCAGACCTTGCGTCTCTGAGGCTTAGGTAACAAGTGCCTCCTCCACAAAGCACGGCACTGTTCTCACTTACTCAAGTTCTCTGGTTAATGATTTCTCTTGGGTAGATGTTATAATGTTGAAGGCTTTGAACTACACTAGAAAAGTTAAACCGGTGTAACTGTTACTTACCGGTATAGTTATACCACTATAAGCCCTAGTATGGATGCAGTTATACCAGTATAAAGAGGCTTTGTACTGGTATAGCTTTGTAATGGAGTGGAGGTCATGCTGGTGTGCTCCCTGTGGCACTGCAGGTATACCCCTGCCTCAGTTTCCCCTCACCCAGGATATATCATCCAAGCAGGCCTTTTGAGTAGTCAAGAGTGCTCTCTTTTCGAGAGTCTCATTTATTTAACAGAAAAGGACAACATGAAAACATAAATGAAAGCTTCAGTCAGCTACTGCACCAGAAACTCTCTGCCCCTGGGTTAATCAGTCTTATCGTTTGTCCCTTTAGCCCTGGAGCACTGTCAGACTGACTTCCCTGCCTAGAACTTGGGCCTCTGACAGGTGTTTGGCTGAATGCCACTTTTTCCCTGACAGTGAGCTGTTCCTTGCTGAGCCAGGCTCTAGTACTCCCCAGGAGGTCCCATGCCCAGTTTGTTCTTCTGGAATGCTCCAGTCTCTTGACGGGGAGCACTCATTCCCTGGGCCTTTTCTTTCTTTCCTAGAGCCTCTGCTCTCCAGCAGACACCAGTGGGAGTAGCTTCCTAACCAGCAACTCTAAGGAGTCTCTCATTTGGAGCTTCTTCTGTTCTGGGGCTTTCTGACTGAGCCTTTATTAGGTCCATGTTCTCCTTACCTAGTTAACTGCCACCCAGCTACTTAGGCTATTAACTATCCTGTGACACTCTCCAGCTGGGTACCCAGTGTTATGAGGCACTTCACCATTACTTGCCCTTAGCACGAAGCAGTCTTGTTTGTGCCTTCTATGGCTCAGCTCCCTGACACCAGCAGCCTCTGGCCACACCAGCACTGACTTCCAAATCTCCACATACCTCGCCTTCAGTGATAGGTTCACACCAGCCTCTGAGTCTTTGGAGCACTCCCTGCAGTATCCATCCCCTGATACTGGACTCCCATAGTAATTACCAGGTTCACTGTTCTCAAGGGGACAGTATACGCACTGCTTGATTGGTGCAAGTCAGGATCAGGTCCTTTATAACATAACAGCACTAATATATTTATGATGAAACAATCGTACGTTTGTTATCAGAGGTGAAGATTTAAGAGACAGAGTAAGGATAATAAGTGGAAACAGAACTGGTTACATATACACCTCTGCGCCAATATAAAGCAACCTGATATAACACGAATTCGGATATAATGTGATAAAGCAGTGCTCCGTGGCACGCTCCAGCGGATCAAAGCAAGTTGGATATAATGTAGTTTCACCTATAACACAGTAAGATTTTTTTGGCTCCTGAGGACAGCATTATATTGGGGTAGACATGTATAATATAAAATGCAATCCTGGGTTACCGTTCTTATTTAATAAAGTAGATTTTCTCCCAAGGGTTTAGTCTTTGACAGAGCAGCTGGTTTTCAGTTAAATCCAGGATCAAAATGTTGATGAACACCCCGCACCCTTCACAGGATTTCCTCAGAGAATGAATGACAAAATGTCTTACTTGTCCCCTAGGGATAGTCCAGGAAACCTTTTAATTGCATCCCCCAGATCTTCTCCTTCATAGCTTGTTTTTTCTGTTGATTTCATGTGTCTGCCCTTTATTAACATTCAGTTCAAAATGGTGATGGCAGGCCCATTGTGAAACAATACAATCCATAATTTACATGTCAGCTAGATGGACAAACACTCCTGATCTGAAGGAAAAAGGTGTCTCTGCTAGTGACTCATACTTTGATTCAGACTCTCGATATATTTTCAGTGTATATACATAACTCCTCACACATCACCTGTGCATACATCTCGCAATGCTTGTGGTGACTAGTGTGTCACTAGCTTTCATTTGATACCTTTCAAGACCTTATTTATGGATAAATACTATGAAAACGGTGTTTGTGGTATGGGGAGTTTGTCGGGCCTGACAGGAGTTGCTGACACAGAATAGTGAACCCTTTGCCAGTTGGCACCAGTGGACCTCTGTGTGGATCGGGATTGGCTCATTCTCCTTATTAGAGACTGTCTCAGCTAGGCCGGGTGCCTGACCCCTTCCAGGTCAGCCCCCATGACAAGCTAATTTCACTTCCTGAACTGGAAGAAGCTATATTTGTATCAGCACTTCTATAACTGCATCCACACTAGGTTAGCTATATATTGGTAAAGCAGCAAAACTTTCTAGTGTATAGCCCTAAGGTTTAGATCTGAGAGTTATTTTGTCTAGACTGGAGTATTCTTGGTTGATTGAATATAGCTACAGGATACACACAGCATCTGACTATGACCAAGGCTATACAACAACATTTTGTCAGCATAAGTGTCAGTGAGGGGTGTGAAAAAACCACATCCCCTAGCCGACATAGCTATTCCAGCAAAATGGCCAATGTAGATGCAGCTGTACTGACACAGGAGTGCTTCTGTCAGCATAGGCAATATCACTGGGAGAGGTGGGGTTACTGTGCCAGCAGAAAAATGCCTTTTGTCAGCAACTGTGTCTACACTAGGAGGCTCTGCTGGTATAGCTGTATCGGCAGAGCATTTGTAGTGTAGACAAGCCTTATTTTCAGTGGGTTGGCAAGGCTAACTCTGTTAAAACAGGTCTCATTCCATACTAGGAAAGGTATTTCTTTGTTTCACAAAGAAAAAGCTTAGGACACAAGATGGTCTTGTACCAATTGTGGGTTTCTCTAAGGTAGCTTGAAAAAACTATTTGGGAAGTTTGCTGTTGTTGCTTGAAGAATATCAGTGGCAGAGATAAGCCAGCTCTGTCCAGTTTTAGTGTTATCTGCACTTCTTAGATATAGCAGCATGTATTTGGAACTTGCAGTTTCCAGGTACATGCTGCCATTATGGCAATCTGTTTGTGGCAGCAAAAATATAGAGAGCTTCTGAAGTTGTGTGTTTTATACTAAGTCCTGACAAACTGAGCAGATCTACAAATTCTGTAGTGATATGGGGAGTGTAAGTAACTGAAGAATGGGGAGCTACTGTGCCTTTTACTTAGGGGCCTGATCCTGAAACACTCATGTGAGTGAGTCCCAATGACACTGCACAGCCAAAGCGGATATTCACATGAGCAGGGTCATTAGATCAGGGCCTTCATATCACACAGCCAGGTGCAAATGTAGCAGTTGTGGAGATTTTTCACTGCCAGTTTATCTGATTGTGAAACCCTTAGTCCAGCGTTTCCCGCACTTTAGGCACCCTGCGTGGGGGTGGAGATGTGTGTGCAGTGCACTAGCCAGGAATGTGTGGAAGATGGATACATCAAGAAGGAGGAGGGAGACTTTAATAACGCATGGTTGGATTGAAAGGGATGCAGTTGTTTTCAGTTTCTTGAAGTGGGGTCAGCTTTCAAATGTGTAGGAAATGCTATCTTACTCATGTGAGTAAATTAATTTTGTTCCCTATGGCTAGTGAGTTGTTTGATGTGTTTTAATTTTTCTTTTAATTTAGAGTTCATTGGATTATAAGTTGGAAAATAAACATTTGAAACCAGACTAGCTTCAAGCTAAGGAAAATTTTATCTGTCTGCTCTTTCTTGCAGAGTATTATAAGACTCTGATCTACTTTCTGGCTGAGTGTTCTTAATTGCTGCAATTTCTGATTCAGTATGTGGCAGACCATGCAAAGTCTGACACTGGCAAAAGCAAGCAGCACTGGGGTAGCAATAGACAAGGTATATTGCAAGCTCTTTCAATGAATGTTGCATCTCTAATGTCTGTTCCCCAATGCAAACCAAACCTTAAATACATTTTTTTAAACTTTTGAAAACAAAAAGAGGTCACCTTTTCCTTCCTTTGTGACTTGTTCCCAGGGAGCACAAACACTAGTAATCTATATGTTTTTGAGTCTTCGTCATACTAAGCGATAAAATTATCCCTAAAAGGGCAAACACTAACCGCAACCTATAGTTCAGGTGGGAGCTGGAGAAATCTGCAGTATGGATGGAGATGATAGTTTCTCCACCAAGGTCTCAGACCAACAAGTGGAACCAGTGCATAAAGACTGATCCAGCTAATGGATGAAATATTGTAGCTCTCTGTGGCTCTAGTTCCCCTTCCACAAGGGGAAGATGGACTAGACAATCTGTGCAGCAGTGGGTACTGTGCCCCACCCCATTTCTCTGACTTGTACCCAAATACTTCCAGAATGAAACTAATACAGGGCCAAGACCTTTGGCACTCAGGGTCTTGGCCCTGTATTACACCTGCACAATAAACTCCATGGTTCTTCTGCTGAGATAAGGGTGAGAATTACCCATCAGTATTACCACTGGGGGTAGTGGGGAAGGAAATAAGAATATCTGAAGCCTAAAATAAATATTAAAGATGGATCCAAAGCAAACCAACACCTGAATATCTCAGTTTTGGAGTCTTATCTGAACCTGGATCTGGGTCCAAATTTTCCAAATAGTCCATATCTTTATAACAGGCTAAATTAAAGCCCAAGACTGCCAGAATTCTACCTCAGCATTACCATCATTTTTGCCACTGTGAGCTGAACTGGTGCCACTGTGAGCTGAACTGGTGGTAGCTAGGGTGAGAAATTATGGCAAAAAATTAATAAATCTGACTGTAGACAAGTCCTTGGCATTGTACCACTGGCTCACTGGGAGCAGGCTCCTGCCTGAGAGAAGTTTCAACAAAAAGCTTTGCTAACCTCGTGTTAAACTTAGGAAAAAAAGGTTTTCACATGACAGTGGCAAAATGACTTTAGCAAGTGGATCTCCTGCTATGTCTGTAGTGAGAGTTTGAAAGAGAGGTCTCAGCAAATTTATTATTAAATTTATTAAATACATTTAGTTCAACATTCTATAGCAAGGAGAGAATGTCAGTTATGTCAATTAATCAAAAGCTATCACCTTGCTTCCTTGCTGCATTAGATGATAGCAGTATAAATAAATCATTACTAGTTTATCAGGAATCATTGAAAAAGTTATTTTGATACAGTACCTTTTTTAGTATTTTAAGATTACAGATATGCTTAAATTACCCTCCATCATGTAAAATGACATTCTTCCTCCTGTATGACACAACAAGAAGGAAATGAATCTGGAAAGTAATTTGAGAATTGCAGCTGATTGTGGAACAAGAATAAACAAGCCATTAAAGTGAACAAAGACACTGATCCAAAAGGCAAGCCAGTTACACAAACTTCCTTGCTTAGTATGTGAAGGAGTAGCACCACCATTCACGGAGAGAGCCAGAAAATTAATAGTTTCTCTTAATCTCTGTAATCGTCCTGGCTTGAACCTGAGACTTTTGGCACTAAAAATGTGAGTTTTTACCATTCCAACTAAAAGATTTAGACTTGCATCTGGAAACACTAAGTAGACTCCTACACCTCTGCTGTGGGCCAGTTACTAGAGGGTAGGGTGACCAGGTATCCTGATTTTATAGGAACAGTCCTGATTTTTGGGTTTTTTTCTTATATAGGCTCCTATTACCTCACACCCCTGTCCTGATTTCTCATTTGCTATCTGTTCACCCTGCTAGAGGGTGACAAAAACCTCACTTTAAATGTGGGTTACATGTGTATCACTTATTCTCATGTAGCTATATTTTATCATATGTTGTGATTGATGCAGAGTAGGCTAATGGTATTTGGCTACTACCAACTGGGTTTTCTCCCTAGTTAAAAATCATTATAAACTCAGCAAAATTCTTGCCTAATATTTGTGTGTTGTAATTCAGTGGTGGGAAGCAGCTGATGTCCCAAAAGCTGCTGGAGTTTTATTACAGAAACAGAGAGTGAAGGGAAGCAAAAGCACACCATGCATCATCTCTGTAGTCCTCAGAATATCTCCAATCCATATTTCTGGCCCTAAGAGAAGAGGGAATTTAAACATCTTTCTTAGGGGCTACTTCCTTTAGACTCAGTACTATGTAATGTAAGAGGGGCGAGATAAGGGTTGAAGACCAATATAGTGAGCTGAAACAATAGTATGTATGTCTGCTTATCCCCTTCTGGACATGTGAGTGTTGGAAAAACTTTTCTCGTCCATAATTCCCCCTCCTACTTGATTTCCATAATCACCTATGGATCTCACTTCAAGAAAGCATCCCTATAAAGGCAAGTACTTAAGCACATGCTAATCATGCATGTGCTTAAATCCTATTGACGTGCGTTTTCCTAAACAAGAATGGACCTAAGTATGGACTTAGTGTCTTCCTAAACGAAGGCCAGAGGGCCAGATCAGTCCTTTAATTGTACGGATAGTTTGAAGAATAAACAGAATTTCCAGTCTCCTTTTCCTGGGCTTTCTCAAGTGAACTGAATCTGCCAATTAGAATAGCATAAAAACAAATTACTACTTTTTTATTTGCTTTTTCTACCTGATGAACTGCAGTCTATGCCTTGCTACTGCCAAAAAAAATAACAAAAACAAAAAACAAAAAAAAAAAACACCTCAGGAAAGAGACTGGAGAGGGAACTGAGCAAGCCTCAACTGTTTGTAACAGCTCTAATACCTTCTGAGCAAATCCCCAACTACTCTCTCGGCCCCAGACAGATTTTCCCAAAGCAGGCCTTAAAGGTCACCGGTAAATGCAGCAAGGGGATTTTGTGCTCCTTTTTTGCTTCTTTGATGCAAGTCAATAAGATCTGAAAGCTTTTTCAAATAAGCCTTTGTTTGCATTTTATAATGGAAATATCAGGTCTTGTCCTACAGGACTTTATGGATAACTGGAAAATAAGTGGTAGGTTGACACCAACAGAGAACAGAGATTCAAATCTGAGCAAGAGAGAAAGGAACCTTTTTTTTAAAGACTAGCCGCAAAGTCTTTGTTTTTTGTTTAACACTTATTTAACTCGAAAGCCTGACAAATGCTCAAGAGAATAGCTCTCTTTGTTAAAACTCAGATACCAGGGCTCCTGGGGTGGAGGGCTTAGAAAGTTCCCATTCCATTTTTTAGGTCGTACATGGAAACCTCCAGCAAAGAGGACCCTTGATATTCCTGATATTTGTATGATAAAATATAAGAAACCTCTTTAACCCCCTTCTCACACTCCTCCTGCCTCCCACTCTCAAACATTTAGGCCTTCTGTATACATCACAAAGAATCAGAAAGAGGTTATAAAGCATGTTTTGGGTTTTTTCCCCTGTATAGGTGACCTTTAAACAGATTCCCCATCAGCTCTAGAAAATCCATCTTTAGAGAGGCAGCATGGTCTAGGGACTAGTGCATCAGTCTGGAAGTTACAAGACCTAGGTTCTATTCTTGATGCCGCCACTGATCTGCTGTGTGACCTTGAGCAAGCCACTTCATCCTGCTGTGCTTCGTTGCCCTTCCGACTCTGTCAGTCTCGACTATTTAGATTGTAAGCTCTTTTGGGCAGGGATCATTTGTCTCTATGCATGTGATTAGTGTCTTTATATTTTAGGGCTTAGCATAATGGGACCCCAAACTCAGTCAGAACCTCAGGGAACAACTTTAATACAGATATTAAATTATCATAGTAGCAAATAACTGCTAAACACCTCTAAAAAAATTCAGTTCTCCGAACAGCAGTTTTCCCTGCTCACTCAAAGTAGAGAATCTGTAGTTGCTTTGGGCAGGTCTACACTTGAAATCTGCTGTGGCACAGCTGCGCCGCTTCAGTGAAGACGCTTCTCCCGTCAGCATAGTTAGTCCACCTCTGCAAGAGGCTGTAGCTATGTCGACGGGAGAAGCCCTCCCATCGAGAGACTGCGGTCTACATCAAGGGTTAGGTTGGTATAAATACATCGCTCAAGGGTGTGGGTTTTTCATACCCTGGAGTGATGTAGTTGTACTGATGTAAGTACAGTATGGACTTGGTCTTTGTTTCTTTTATTCCATGGGAGTAACTTTTTCAAGAGTTCCTCTGTTTTCTGTCTCCCTTTTTCTGGTAATCAGTTATGCTTTCTCAAGATACTGGAGAAAGTCTTGATTCCCCGCCTTCCCCATCCTCACATACCATATAGTAAGGAGATTGACTCCTTTAAACAAAATATTTTTCCTAAAAAGCTATTTTATCCATAATGATAAGAATATTAAGCTGCTTACCATGGTGCACCACACAGTATAAGTGTAGTTTTTTTCCATTGTAAATTTATATTTTCTTCTAGATTAGAAGCTGATTGGCTGATTTTATGAAATGTGCCCAGTTACAGAACTCAGAGGTTACATGCTCAGCATGAAATATAAAAGTACAAAATATCATTTAAAATGCTTTTACTTGACCATGCCATACATGCCCCTTTGAAATT
This sequence comes from Chelonoidis abingdonii, assembly GCF_003597395.2. Taxonomy (NCBI): domain Eukaryota; kingdom Metazoa; phylum Chordata; order Testudines; family Testudinidae; genus Chelonoidis; species Chelonoidis abingdonii. The sequence goes on from NC_133775.1 coordinate 21,279,421, forward strand.
CTGAACGTATAGTATTATATTGCCCAGCTGTCTGCCTTAGAAAAGCAGATATTGGATCTGCCTGGCAGCCGTTTATATAACCATTCATAATAAATAGTAAGTGCTATTCAGCTCCTTAGTTGGTAGTTGCACTACCTAATGTTCTTAGCACCATAAAAGTTAACCATTCTAGAGAATGACGCAAGACAATTCTAACTTGGCCGAAGCTTGAGGCAGAGTTTATAAGAGGCAATCTGTAGTATTTTTACCTACTGGTGGCTGTTAGAATCATTATAGGTTGCATCGATGTACAGTAATAACACTATGCAAAATGGAGATACACATTGATACTGTAACTGCAGTTTCAATTAAATAAAAATATCTCTGGAAAGGAGTCATCTTGTTTAGTTTAACAGTAGCAATCAACCCTCTAATTAAAATTAGACATTCTCAATTACTTTCTGAATGAATCTGGTGACTTCATTAATCTGAAGTGATTAGGCAACTCTGTAATATTTAATATGCTGACAAAGACAAGCTATAGTACATTGTGGAAGATGACAAAAAAAAAAAATTAAGGGTTTTAGTCAGTCACAGCCCAGAAAAATCCAAACCAGTTGTGGAATCCTTGTTGACACTATGAACCAAATTCACTTTGTCAGTGGAGCCCAAGCTATGGGTCTCTGCTGGCAGAAAATCTGTCTGGATGTATGCATGTGCGTGTGTTGTGGTAAATGGGTGGGAGGTGCTGCTGTAAGCACTTTCTCCACTTGGTGGAGTATGGAGCCAGATTGTTCAGAAAGTGGCCAGAGAAGGGACAGCTCAGGGCAGCTGGGTGATGCACTGATTCAGTACATTCCCAGCTAACATGCATTAGCTGCCCTTCTGAGGCAGAAGCATCCTGTTTCTAGGGAAGTTAATGTCTGAGGACAGGAAAGTAGAATGGTACATACTGCTCCTCCTCCCTGCATTCGTTTGGTTGACTCAAATCCTGTACATAGATATGGAAGTGAGATTTTTATGGTACATGTTGGTAAACATTAATTTCACTGTATGCACATCAAACAATTAAAAAATATTTCCATCGATGGAATTATTACGTATAGGTAAAGTAAGAAAAATGCTGCCTGAGAACTTGAGTTTGATTTAGGGATATTTACTTTGTGTATTTTGACATGTAATAGTGATAATTTGTGCTTTAATGGTTATAAAGCTTGAACTTTTTGAATCTCACTGTCTACTGCTGCTAAATAATTGTTTTACACCCCCATGAATTCCTACCGCTATGAAAAATTTTAAATTGATAAAAATAGAATGAATAAATAAATAAACCTTGATATTACCCATTAAAATAAAAATCAAATGCTGCCAAGCCTATCTGTATGTGTCCAATCATGTCACTTCTTTTCTACCCCAGCCTCCCCTTTTAACAGTTATTCATGTTTGAATCCATCCTCAAGCAATAAATCGCCTAAGCCATATTGCCAGAAAGAAACAAATGGAAGAGTTCCATAGGTAGCAGCAGAGAATTTTCCAAATGACACAGTGCTATTGGTTGTTGAGTCTTCTTTTCTTTTGTCATGTGTTAGCAATAGCGTTAGACAGCTTGTCGTGTTAGCATAGTGTGTGCCAGATATTCTCAAAGCACATTATTAATGGAGACGGTTTCATGGGCCATCTCCCCTTCCATTCAGAATTCCACAACCTTATGAAGGCAAATGCAGCAATTTCATGTGGAAAAACAATATTAATAAAAGTATTTAATGTATTTAAATGTCTTTTAATGTGATCTCAGAAGCTGGAAATAAGACAAGAGCCAGTATCATTTGATCAGCTCTCTCTCCAACCATAGGTGCTGACTTCCCCGTTTTCCTCTGGGTGCACAACCACCCCCTTTGTCGTCGGCCCTGCCCCCACTCCACCCCTTCCATGAGGCCCTGCCCCTGCGTTGCCTCTTCCCACCCCTTCCCCGCCTCCATTCCAACCCCTTCCTCAAAGTCCCTGCCCCAACTCCACCACCTCCCTGCTCCTATTCCAACTCCTTCCCCAAATACCTGCCCCGCCTCTTCTCTTGCTCCTCCCACCCCTCCCCCAGAGCTTGCTAAGCACCACCAAATAGCTGTTTGGCAGCAGCCGGATGGGAAGCGCTGGGAGGTAGGCAGAGGAGTGGGGACATGGCACACTTGGGGGTGAGGGGGAGGGAGGAGGAAGTGGGGCAGGGGGTGAGGGGAGCTTGGCTGCCAGTGAGTCCAGAGCACCCACTGATTTTTCCCTGTGGGTGCTCCAGCCCCGGAGCACCCATGGAGTCGGCACCTTTGTCTCCAAAAGCCATCCTTGTTGTATGGACCAGAGTTTGGGGATCTCTGCTGTTCACTATTTGGTGTTTAATTGTAGCCAAAGCCTTTAGTTGATTCATTTACCCTATTTGCTCATCCACTAGGAACGAGATCAGAATGTGTGAGCATAAGCAAGGCAGAAATCAGATGCAAATCCATAAAAAGCTGAATGAGGCCTAAAATCCTGTTTGATGGTGGGGAGAGGAGTGGATGGACACAGCATTAATTCTGTTTTTATTTACTGACACAGATGCTATCAACCTGCTTTGGATTTTTTTTTAAATGTGCTCTTTTGAGAAAGTCCCTTAAGCCCTGGAAATAATGTTCTGGAGCAGGAAGTATCTTTTAACAATAATTTTGAACATACACTTCCTTATGACAGGTACCCGTAGAACAGAGAAATTGTATTGGTAATCTCATTTCTTTGTAAAACGCTCACAAGAATCTAGGTCATATTTTACAGTTTTACAAATAAACTGCAGAGGGCTATTAGCAGAATCTTGAAATGAGGTCAGTATGCCTGTGATTTTGATAAATGTGAGAATGCTGCAGGCAAGTACAGTAGTGCAATCTTAGCTTCATGGAGCCATATGGTTTCTGAGCTGCCTCTTCAGGGTATGTAGAGTTGCAGTTCAAAGTTTTGAAGGTACACGTGCCCACTTACATCAGAATTTTTACCTAACAAAAGAAAGGCAATGCAGACAGGGCCTAACAGCAAAGATGAACTGAAATCACCACTGCCAACAAAAAAGTTGTTGCTCAGCACATAGTTATTCTGTATTATGTTAGATCAAGGCTGAGTTTGTCCCAGAAAATTGAACTCCTCAGGGACAAGTGTTCTATTTTTCAGTTTAATAGATTTTGCTTGTTCTTATGTGTATCTTTACTATATTCTTCATTTCTATCCACTTTGTTTCCAGTGGCTGATTCAGGTTTACAATAACTATTATGTAATTATTATCATCATCTTGTTTCAAAGATAGGGCAACTTTCCTGCTTATGTTGCATCTTAAGCTTTAGAAATACTCTCCTTACTTCGTAAGGAATGTCCTTTGTTACAGAATAATGCGGATTTGTTAGAGCATGATCTTACACACACATCAAAGCTTGTGGCAAAACACTCATTAACTTCTGCAGGAGCTCAAATCCTTGGGTCGTAATTTTATAAATTCTCAACTTGGTTTTCTAGCTCAAATAACTTCCAGATTTTCCCAAACTTTCTCCTGTCTCTTCTCCAAGGTGATAGTACAGAGTTTAAGGAAATAAGGTTGACATACAATTACTAGTCATTATTAATATCATAGTAATATCTTCAGGTCTCAAGCAAAGTGCAGGGCCCATTGTCCAAGGCACTGTACAAGCAGAGTAAGAAACAGTTCCCACTGTAAAGAGTTTATATCATATTGCCTCTATGTAAATCCATGGTATGCCCACATCTTGAATATTACATGCAGATCTGATTGCATCATCTCAAAAAAGATATATTGGAAAAGGTTCAGAAAAGGGCAACAAAAATGATTAGGGGTATAGAATAGATTCTGTATGAGAAGAGATTAATAAGACTGGGACTTTTCAGCTTGGAAAAGAGACAACTAAGGGGGGATATGATAGAGGTCTATAAAATCATGACTGGTGTGCAGAAAGTAAATAAGGAAGTGTTATTTACTCCTCCTCATAGCGCAAGAACTAAAAAGAACTAGGGGTCACCAAATGAAATTAATAGGCAGCAGGTTTAAAACAAACAAAAGGAAGTATTTCTTCACACAACACACAGTCAACCTGTGGAACTTTTTGGCAGAGAATGTTGTAAAGGCCAAGTTTTCCACTATATGCGTCCAACGAAGTGGGTATTCACCCACGAAAGCTCATGCTCCAAAACGTCTGTTAGTCTATAAGGTGCCACAGGATTCTTTGCTCCTTTTACAAGTCTATAACAGAGTCCAAAAAAGAACTAGATAAATTCATGGAGGATAAGTTCGTCAATGGCTATTAGCCAGGATGGGCAGGGATGGTGTCCCTAACCTTTGTTTGCCAGAAGCTGGGAATGGACAACAGGGAAAGGATCACTTGATAATTCCCTGTTCTGTTCATTCCCCAAGGCACTGGCATTGGCCACTGTCAGAAGTGAGGATACCAGGCTAGATGACCTTTGGTCTGACCCAGTCTGGCCGTTTTTATGTTCTTAGGAGTTTACAGTCTGAATAGACAAGAAAGACAAAAGGGATATAACATGCTATCAGAATGATGGTTTGCAAGCATCATGTTTAGAGCTGGCTGAGTTTAACAAAATTAGTAAAAAACGATATATATTTTTTACTTTTTCCACAAAACCTGAAAACAAAATCTTTTCATTTTTTATAATTTTCTCATATCGCTCCATTTCTTCAGTAGCAAAATGGAAAAAGAAGGAAAAACATGAGAGAATGGGATGGGGCTAAAACAAAAATCGGAATATTTTGTTCCTGCAAGAAATTCTGATATTTTGACTTGTTTTCATGCCGAATCAGGAGGAAAAAGTTGACGTATTAAAACTTGTCATGGAATGAAATGTTGGGAAAGTTTTTTGATTTGAAAACATTGAAGCCTTTTGTATCGAGTCAACATTAATCTCTGTCTGCCTGATGTGCTATGTTGCCTCATAGGAGTTTTAGTTTTGTATCTTTACTTCCCCCAATCTCCTGTTTAGGTCCTGCTTCTTAGTCAGACTCTGTTTCCCATGACATATGGCAGCTTCTCCCTGTGGCTGATCTGCCACAGTGCCTCATGGAAAAGGAAACCTCAACTGCCAGGAGGCACCACAATATTTTGTTTATTTTTTTCCCCTCAATGGAAAATTCCATAGAAAATGATATTTTCATGTGAAAAAAATTCCTTTTCAGTGAAACCCCCATTTTCTGATGGGAAAACATTTCATTCAGAATCAAATGAAATTGAGAGGGAGTGTTTATTTAACATTTCAATGGGTTCTTGTTTGTTTTACAAACACAGGCATGTGTGGAGGAGTTGATTCATATTGGGGAATGTCCCACAGTGGGCATTTAGTTTTCATAGGCCTTCTTGATGGGCAGCAGACTATCCCTCCTGTCTGGGTTCACAGTTTCAGAGCAAACCTTTTTTTAAAAACTTAAATATCACCTTACAGCATGTGATAAGGATATTATAAGTGATATTAATGCATGCAGCAATTTACAGTCATTTCATAAAGTCTAAGCACTAAACATGTTATAAACATGTGATGCGATGCAATTCATCACTGCAGTGCCTCCTGCTGGCTGTCCAGGGAATTAGTGCTGCATCCTCTTCTGGTGGTGTCTCGCCCACCATCACCTCTGTTCCTGGTCCCGTGTCACTCCCAGGATCGCACCATCCTCTTCATGACACTGCCCTCTGGCTGTGCCACACTGTGTTCCTCCCCTTCCGGGGGGGACCTATAGTCTACTGTCTGACCACTCCCTTCAGTGGCAGACTGCAGTCCATGGTCTAGCCACTTCCTATGTGGCTCCAGCACCCCCAACAGCCAGCCAGGAACTGTCTCGTGCTCACTTGGCCCCTGTTGGCAGCACTGCTGTGGCCATTGTGCTGGCAGTTCTCTCAGCCCTTCAGGAACCCAGTCCTTCCTCCCTAAGCTCCCAACAGAGAACTGCTCTCCTCAGTCCTGCAGCTCCCTTTTTATATATCTATATATGGGCCTCTTTTATATATGGGCCTGCTTTGCCCTGATTGGCTGCCTCCCATGCAGCCTCTCTAGGACTGCTTTTAACCCCTTTTCTGCCAGTGTGGGGTAGACGTCCCATCACAAAGCCCAATACCCACCTTAACCATCCGTAACACACCTGGGAAACAGACTGGCTTTCAACAATGATTTTGTTCATGCTTGATTAAGGCCTAAAGCCTTGGCAAGAGCTGGCACCTGGTTTGCCAGTGTGACACAAACTACCAAGGGAAATGATGGATTCTCCATCTCTTGATGTCTTCAAATGAAGACTGGATACCTTTCTGGAAAATTTGCTTTAGCTAAATACAAGTGATGCTTTAGTCAGACACAAGTTATTGGGCTCAATACAGGGTAACTGGGTGAAATTTAATGGACTGTGATATACAAGTCAGAGTAAATGATCTTTTGGTCTTAACCTCTATAAATATGTGCTGCTGAACACCACCAATGATATGCATGTGAAAGTCTGTCTTTCTGTGCTAGCTGCTTTGCAAACAATGGAAGTGAATACCTGGAAAGTCATCTCATTTTATTCACTCCTAATCTTAGACAATGTGACTCCTTTTTGACCTATTGTGTACTTTCAGCAACCTATCATTGATCCTTGGTGTGAATAGCATGGTGCAGCTGCCAATGGGGTGGATTTAATATTTGAAATATGGGGATTCTTATTTGAAATGTCAGCTTCACAGTTAATAAAATTTCACATTTAGGCCCTTGAGGAAACTTGTTTGGATAAAATTATACAGGAGTTTGAAATCTAGTATTCTGCATGTCAAATTGACAAAAAATACCATAGGGGTGGCAGCTGCAGTCCTGTCATGAAACACTTTCCTCACGTTATTATGTTTCATAAAAGATGTTTAGTCCTTTTGAATTTATATTGGGTATGTTTTACCCGCAGCTGCACCATTGTGCTGCATAGCTATTCTCATCATGGCACACTATTGTTATTGTTGTTTGTGCTCTGAACCAACTGAGGTCAATGGGAGTATGAAGGTTTAATACTTCTGCAAATCAGGTCTTAGGTGTCCCAGGTTCAGTCCCTCAATACAGAGGCACTGGAAATTAGTGGACTCTTTGAAAACACAGGTCAGAAACGTTTCATCCTAATTGGAAATTATTCTGTATGTAGTTCTTGACCAAATAGAATCACCACCTGTTATTCAGATCTGTTGCTGTCATAGGCATACAGGGTATGTCTATACTGCAATAAAACACCTGCAGCTGGCCTGTGTCAGCTGACCTGGCTCAGGTTCAGGGTCCCAGAGCCGAGGCTCCAGCTTGAGCCCGTAAGTCTACACTGTAGTTTTATAGCCCCACAGCCCAAACCCCATGAACCCAGGTGAACTGATACAGGCTAGTCGCAGGTGTTTTATTGCAGTGTAGACATAGCCATAGAGGCTTCATATTCCCCTATAGCTTATGCAGTTAGGTGTAAAGTTTGAGTGTGTGGGTTTTTCAATCTTGCCAGCATAATTTTGGCTGCCCAGTTCTGTGCTCCGTGTCCCTATACTGCAAGGAGCTTGAGTGGCCAGTATAATTTCCATTCAGAGAAGAAAGAATTTTTGCAAGCAAAAGCTGTTTTTGCGCACACAAGCCGTACATGGGTTCCACTTTAATATGCAAATTCTATCTTATGTATTTATATATAATAATGCACATATGATTGCATTTACAAATTTAGAAACCTGGTCAAAATTCCTTAGAAAAATTCCTTAGAATAATATAAATTCTTGTTTCGTCTTTATCTTAAATTATTCGTAATACTCTATGGCTGACTATTTTATAAGAAATATGTATAGTCTGTGCTGAGAGCCTCTTGAGAAAAAACAAATCCCATTCCTGTAAACATAAAAAGAATAAAGATTACTCATGATGACTTGTCCAGGACATCCTTACCCAGAGCTGTTACCTCTGCACAGCTCAATTTGAAGAACCATGTTGTATTTTTTGACCTCTAATGATCATGTTCTTGTTGCCACTTACAAAGTAAGAGGTGTTCAGTTAGCATGGTGTAGTCACTTTAATTTCAAAGAGAGAACATACTATGAGGTATCTTCAGACCTTCTACCTGACCTGTTTTGTAATTCCATCACATCACAAATTTATAGGCAAATATGATTTTATTTTCAAAAAAGGAAGAAACATCACATTAAAAAAAGTAAAAAGAACCTGACAACCTCTTGAAAATATTTTTCCAAATCTGTGTACCGGGGCGGCTCCAGGCCCCAGGACGCCAAGCGTGTGCTTAGGGCAGCATGCAGCGGGGGGCGTTCTGCCGGTTGCCGGGAGGGTGGCATGCAGGCAGCCTTCCACGGCGTGTCTGCGGAGGGTCCGCTGGTCCCGCGGCTCTGGTGGACCTCCCGCAGGTGTGCCTGCGGAGGGTCCGCTGGTCTCACGGCTCTGGTGGACCTCCCGCAGGTCTGCCTGCGGAGGGTCCGCTGGTCTCATGACTCCGGTGGACCTCCCACAGGCGGACCGGCGGACCCTCCGGCGACCGGCAGAGCGCTCCCCGCGGCATGCTGCCGTGCTTGGGGCGGCGAAATGTCTAGAGCTGCCTCTGTCTGTGTAGTTCTAAAATATTAATACAGAACATGGAAGACAAGCTCCTCAATGCACCAATACTTGAGCTAGCAATCTTAACTGACACTTCACTTTTATTAGGGAGTTTGTTAGTAAGTTAGATAAACATTTTGCTTGCATAGTTGAACTTCCTAAATTTTAATTTACAGCTGTCAGTTTTAGTGGCTTGCTAACTCTCAGATTATTAAACTGACACATCATGTGACTGATCTGACAGGCAATCTTTTCCCACAAATATCTGTTCCAATCTTTGCTAAAACTCTCAGAGATATTTTCAGATCCTCATGCTCTCAAATGGCTCTGTCCCAGATGGGTTGAAAACAGCAAAAGTAACAGTCTGGCAATATTACCAGCTCCATGGTTGAGTATCATGAACTTGGGGCCAAATCCTGTTTTCAGTTACGCCCTTGTAATGAAATGAATATGGTGGCCAGGGTGCAACCAAGGGGAGAATTTGGACCTTATACAGTGACACTCAGAAGGATGTCAGAAATCTGCACACCTTCTTAAGCTTGTGTTTATCACCCTGCACACCTTCTTAAGCTTGTGTTTATCACCCTTGCAAAATTCATAAAATTCATAAAAAATTACTCTCCCTAGTACAAAGTCTATTCATCCGGCCTCCACTGTGATGATAATGAAAAAAACAAATTATATTTCACTGGTCTGAGTTAGTGGGTGAGTAGATTTTTGTAAGGCTGGTTTATGTTCTTAATGTTCTTTTCCCTCTATCTTCTTTATGAATATGATTGTAGCTTTTACTGCTGCCCTTTGCTGGCCAAACATAATCTGACTTTGTACCATTTCGTTACAGTTGCTTCAGAATATTCAGTTCCTTTATTGCTACATCATGGAATAGCAGCCTATTTGCTTCTTCTGACTCTGGACAGGCATAGATCTGATGGATTTTAAAGTAACTCTGGGAAGGTCTCGTTCTTTCTCAATGACCTCTAGATTGGATCTGCTGCCTTGGACAAGTCCTTGCTCATGAAGTTCATTGTATCCTCCCATTTTCATCTGTGTCTTCCCCGCAAACTGTAGTGTGATCTCGGAACTCCTTTCCAAGCTGAGTATGCAAGATAATTACCTTTGCTTTATTCAGAGTCCTCCATAAACCTAATTTCTTCCACAAAGCTTGCAGTACCAGTGCTATGTCATCTATGTACAGTATGCTGTCAAATATCAAAAAACTTCAAAATTTACTGATTTCTAAGATGGTCTCTGAGCCTGGATCAACCCAAATTAAACTTCCCTTTCTCTCCACTTCACCAACCCTGATCTTTGTTCATTGTCCCTCTTCCTCTGTGCCCACCCATCCTCTCTTGTATATATCTTACCCTCCTAGCCCCCAATGTCCATAGATACTTGGTTTCTCATTGACTCACTAAAGCATTAGGCATTGTATCAATTCCCAAGCATCCCAGGAACCTGCCTTGATATGCTCCTTCCCGGAAGGACCACCACCAGGGGTGAGGAGGGAGTTCAATCTCAGGCCCATTCAGTCCTTGGCCCCTCTGTTTAGTTCTGACAGTGTTTTTTGTAATGTGGACCCCTGCCCCCAAGGAATTAGACTGGAATCACAAATTCATTTCACAGAGGGCACTAACAGCATCATGATAACAACTCTTGGTCATTGCTGGACCGGATCTGAATACTTGATCCAGAGGTCCCATACTATTACCAGTCCCCTGCAGTCATAAGGGATGGTTCATAGCTAATTTCAACTCTTCCTTAAAACTGACATCCAAAACCCAGCCTCTTGGGAATATTTTTAAAATATCTGAAAAGAGATCTGTGTATCATATATAGATGGAAGAAAATGTATCTACGTCTGGTTGGATTTTCACTCTTTTCTGTTCCACGAGTTCAGCTGTACGCGTGATTATACTATGTAAAAAAAAGGCCAATCAAATGATATTTTCCTTTTAGCAACAAAAAACTTTTTGGCAGTGGAAACATTTTTGTTTAATCTCTACCTTTGAACTCTAGGAATTTGATGCTGTTTTCTTTGTTCTTTCTCTCCCATCCACCATGATTTCTCTTACTTTTCAAAGAATTATGTTACAGAGCTTCTGTTATCTGGTGCTTTTCACTGTAGCTTCAAGGTCTTGGTCACATTTGGTCCCAGTCTTCGGATTTAGTACTTGCTGTGTAAATTATAAAGAATTTTATTTATATGTGTAATGGGCTGATCCATTTACAGCAAATCATTTCCCTCCTTGGTCTAATGATACCTCTTTTCGTTATTGCACCAGGTGTCCAGTAGCTAAAGCAGGGAAGTGGGCATCATTACTCTTTATGCCCTAGGGTTTTATGCTGGGTAATGGGAGCCAAGAAAAGCCTGGCTCTTGTCCCTTACCTCCTGTTCCCTCCCCACCTGCCAACGGCCCAGCTTTCCTCCCCATAGTCTGTTTGATGACTGCTAGAACTGAGTTACCATTGCATGACTGTTTACATTAGCAACGTTCCCAGTGCTCAAATGTTTGTGAACAACAAACCCCAGAGTGTCACTAACACGGATGAATTGAAATTAACTTTTGAATTTAAATGAATATTTGCAGCATTTTCCATTATTTAGCCAACTCTAGGCCCCTGCAGCCATCGGGCTTCATGTCTGGCCCTGTTAATGCACCATGCTGCATGGGTTTTACTGGGTATGGTCCCTCCTGTCAGTGTTCACATCGAGACTCATTACAACACAGCTTTTTCATGATGAGTGGCAGCAGACACTATACCCAATGGCGCTGCACCAGAACAGCTTACTTACGTGCTGATTATAGGGTGTGCGCAACACTAGGAACAGGTGCAATTTGGCTTCTCTATATGTGCACTGTATTGCAATTTCTCTCGTCTTCAGAGTGATTACCTCTGAGTATTGTACATGTCAAGCACATTGTGATGAGGATTTTATTTGTCTTTATATGGTTGGTTACGACACACCATATATCGGGGTTTGATAGCACTTTAGGTCCCAGTCCTATAAGGAGCTGCAGGCGAGTAAGCTCCTCTGCTTGTGCAGAAGACACTGAAGGATTGGGGCCTTAGTCAGTTGGAAGGGCCACTAACCTCTTCTCAGGCGTTAGTGACAAAACAAGTGCACTTGTCTGCAGCATTTGAAGGCTGAATAAGATGTTTTATACCTGATCCTCCAGGGTGCCAAGCCCTCAATCCATGTTGACTCCAGTGGGAGTGGAGGGCACGCAAACATTGCAGCATTGGTCCCTAAAAGCTTCTTTAATATTCTTAGCAATATGCTGTGTCCAGATGTCAGTCACTTGTGTCTTTTGCATGGCTTGCTAATTAGCTAAGTCTGTACCACACTTGATCTTTGCCTTATCGATTTTGTTATGGCTTATGAATGTTTATGTTCATATAATGCTGTTTATTTTTCCTGTGTAACTAGAAAGCTTGCCCTCTCTTGCTCACATTCTAGAAATGAAGATGGTTGTTTGCTGAACTATGCTTATCTACAAATTAGGGCTCTCAAGTGATTAAAAAAATTAATTGTGATTAATCGCATGATTTAAAAAATTGATCGCAATTAATCACGTGATTAATTGCGCTGTTAAACAATAGAATACCATTTTAAAAAATATTTTGGATGTTTTCTACATTTTCAAATATATTGATTTTAATTATAACACAGAATACAAAGGGTACAGTGCTCATTTTATATTTATTTTTGATTATAAATATTTGAACTGTAAAAAACAAAAGAAATAGTATTTTTCAGTTCACCTAATATAAGTACTCTTTAGCAAGAAAGTTGAACTTAGAAATGTAGAATTATGTACAAAAAATAACTGCATTCAAAAATAAAACCGTGTAAAACTTTACAGCATACAAGTCCACTCAGTCCTAGTTCAGCCAATTGCTCAGACAAACAAGTTTATTTACATTTGAAGGAGATAATGCTGCCGGCTTCTTGTTTACAATGTTACCTGAAAGTGAGAACAGGTATTCTCGTGGCACTGTTGTAGCCGGCATCGCAAGATATTAGGTGTCAAATCGTGTGCTAAAGATTCATATGTCCCTTCATGCTTCAGCCACCATTCCAGGGAACATGCATCCATGCTGATGATGGGTTCTGCTTGATAATGATCCAAAGCAGAACGGAGCGATGCATGTTCATTTTCAGCATCTGAGTCAGATGCCACGAGCAGAAGGTTGATTTTTTTTTTTTTTTGGGTGGTTCGGGTTCTGTTAAGTTTCCTGATCTGACTGTTGCTCTTTTCAGACTTCTGAACTTCTCCACAACTTGTCCCACTCTCAATTTGGAGGCACCTTCAAATTTTTAAACTTTGCGCGGTGCTGTAGCTATTTTTAGAAATCTCACATTGGTACCTTCTTTTGCATTTTGTCAATTTCTGTGAAGTTTTAAAATGAAACATGCTGGGTCATAACCGAGCTGCTGTTAACATGAAATATGATGCGGTTGCAGAGCTCTGACCTTGCTCCCCGTGGTCCTGCCACTTCTATGCGGTTTATGCTAGCTCAGTGAGCTCACTGTGACCCTCCACGTAGCCCTTTCTCTCTCCGGACCAGGGGTTACAGTCTACTGAGCCCTTTCATCATAGGGTCTGCAAGGAGGTTGATGAGAGAAACTTCCACAGTCTCTGTTCCAGCCTTCCTTGTCCTGACAGGGACTGACTTCCCCTCCCAGGAGGATGTTACTGAGTGGTGGGTTGGGGGACCCGCCCCACCCTCGTACTCTGTTCTGGCCCAGGGACCCTGATGGTAGCAGTTGTTCGGCACGCCAACCTTTCACTGCCAGAGTTTGCTACGTTTCCTGGGCATACCTTCCCCCAGATCCTGTTCTCCCTTCTTCACCCTTACCTAGAGCTCCTTTAACTATGGGTCTTAGGGCATCTTCAGTAACCAGCCCTTCAGCCCACACTTCCTCACCTCTGGCTCCCCTCTGTCTGCATGAAGTTGATGCCCTTTTGTAGTATCAGCAGGGCTTAATTAGGGTCAGGTGGTCACATTACTGAAATGGCTTCACCTGCTCTTCCCCCCCCCCCCCTCCCCCCCCCCCCCCCCCCCCCCGCCCCCCCCCACCCCCCCCCGGTAATTAGAGTCAGGTGTTCTCATTAGCCTGGAGCAGCCCCTGCTCTCGTCAGTCAGGGACCAGAAAACTGTTTAACCCAGTGGCCAGTAGATCTGCCTTCTGCCTATTTGCTGTACCCAACTGCCGGTGTCTATAACAAGCAGGTAAAACAGAGCAGGGGAATACATTCTGCTGGCAGAAGCTGTAAATGCAATTATACACTGGCAAAACTCTAGAAATTTCACATTGGTATCTTCTTTGCGTTTTGTCAAATCTGCAGTGAAAGTGTTCTTAAAACAAACAAAATGTGCTGGGTCGTCATCCGAGACTGCTATAACATGAAATATATGGCAGAATGTTGTTAAAACAGAGCAGGAGACATACTATTCTCCCCCAAGGAGTTCAGTCACAAATGTAATTAACATGTTATTTATTTAATGAGCATCATCAGCATGGAAGCAGGTCCTCTGGAATTGTGACAGAAGCATGCAGGGGCATACGAATGTTTAGAATATCTGGCACGTAAATACCTTGCAATGCCAGTTACAAAAGTGCTATGCGAATGCCTATTCTCACTTTCAGGTGACATTGTAAATAAGAAGTGAGCATCATTATCTTCCGCAAATGTAAACAAACTTGTTTGTCTTAGTGATTGGCTGAACAAGAAGTAGAACTGAGTGGACTTTGTAGGCTCTAAAGTTTTACATTGTTTTGTTTTTGAGTGCAGTTATATTACAAAAAAAGTCTACATTTGTAAGTTACACTTTCATGATAAAGAGATTGTACTACAGCACTTGTATGAGGTGAATTGAAAAATACTATTTCTTTTGTTTATCATTTTTACAGTGCAAATATTTGTAATCAAAAGTAATAATATAAAGTGAGCACTGTACACTTCATATTCTGTTGTGATAGAAATCAATATATTTGAAAATGTTGAAAAAAATCCAGAAATATTCAATAAATTTCAATTGGTATTCTATTGTTTAACAGTGCAATTAATCGTGATTATTTTTTTTGAGTTAATTGCGTGAGTTAACTGTGATTAATTGACAGCCCTACTACAAATATCTCAGTAAAATTGCAGCTGTATGTGAGATCAAGAAGACAGTTATTATAACTCTAGTTGTCATATTGCTATAATAATATAACTAAATAAATATGAAAGACTTACCAGTCAAGAGAAATTGAGCTCGTTTCCACATTTTTGCTGTATGAGTGGTACTTTTTGGCTTTTCTTTAGTCAGTCAGTAATTTACTTGAAGGTCATCATTTCCAGATTTCTGCATAAACAAAAGAGACATGGCAGAGATGTTGGTAGGCAGTGTGCTTAGTTAACCTTCCTCATCTAGGATTTTATAGTGCCACGTACAAAATAATTATAAGCTATGTCATTGATGCAAACAACTTCTTTAGCTACTCAGCACCTACCATGGTAACACTATATTGATGTTTAAGAGCAAGGACTCCAAGATAATTAATTTCAGCAAAGATTTTACAAAAGACACTAGAAAAGAGTGAAATAGAAGTGAGAACATTTCAGAAAATGCTGCAGCTGTGGAAATACTCAGATGTATTTAGAGTTTGCCTGTAAGGGAAATTTTCACAAAAGATTGAAAACTGCAAAGGTATATTCATTAGACCACAATTGCCAAAGCAAAGTTTATTTTTCATATCTGTCACTGCTTATACTTTAGAATGTGGAGATTGTGACTTTGATAATGTCTGTGATAGAATGCCATATTCAGATATCAACATTTCATTGTTTCCAGGATGTAATATATAAGGCCTCTCTGCAAAGGGATATGACAGACAAAATCTTTGTGCTCCTGAGAATCCCTTTGCAGGAGACAGGAGGGATAATATGTTGCATTCTTTTTCTAATTTTGTGAAATGCAGATTATTTTATTTTACTTTTTAAATTTTGAAAACGTTCTATTTTTCAGTGTAGAACATGATATATATTAAAGTGCTATTGACAAACAAATATATGGGCACAGACATTGATTGTGATCTAAACTAAGGCCTTGTCTACACTACACAGTTTTGTTGACAAAAGTCAGCTTTCATTGACAAAACAGTGGAGATGTACACACTGAAATGCTCCTCCCACCAATGTAACTCCCCTGCTATGCCAACATCATAAAACCACCTTGATGAGTGGCATAGAACTTTTTGCAACATAGCTAGAGTGACGCAGCGTCAGTCTAGACACTTCACTTGGCACCCGACAATTATTTCTGCAGGAACCAGAGCAGCACACAGGTGAGCAGCATACGGAGCTGTTCTGAAGCCACACACATGCAGGAGATGCACCCATAAGAGTGAGATATCAGGTTTGATAACCCTTGTCTGTGGAAAAGGGTGCCAGTATTCAAAATAGTCTCCCCAAGCACTTGTAGTAACCCACTTTGCAAGCCACCCACTTCCCCCTTCTAACTCCTCCCCGCCACACACACAAACCTACCATATTTGGGACTCATGCTGAGCTGTGTGCTAGCCAAGGCACTGTGAGAAAGAGGTGTGTGTAACTTTTGTGATTCACGGCTGTGAGCGCACTCGCAGTAATGTCTCCGTCCATTGTTTCTTTGGCTTCTGAAGATGTGCTCTCCACACCGGCACAGCACCTCACTCAGATAAGGTGGTGAACCAGGAGGAGTAAGGAGGATATGTTTCACAAAGTGCTGCAGTCAACAGATACAGAACATAGTGAAACAGGAGCGTGGAAGGAGACAGTTAATGAAAGACTGGGGCTGAATAGCCTGCAGAGGAGACAGGGTCAGGAGTGGATAGTGGATGAATAGGAGCAGATGATAAAGCTATTGGAGGGCCCAAGAAAGATGATCAAGTCCCTCATTGTACTGTAGTCTGAGCACATCCATGCATGACTCCCACTACAGTCAATACAGAACTCCATTCCATGCCCTCCCCAAACTCCCCCACCACGTTCCTCTCCTACTCCAGTACTCAGTTGCGTGCTCTCCACACCTAGGGACTGGTTTCACAATGAAAGCTGGAGATACGCACAGCTGCGAGAGCCCTAACCATGAGACTGTTTGCCATGTCCAGTTTGACTGAAAATTTCTGTTTTGTCCTGTTATTAAACTTGAGTCTTTGGGAAAAAATGAGTCTTTATTTGTGTCATACACATATTGGTCAGTGTTAACATAGAAAGACAGTGGGTAAAGGCAGGAATATTTGATCAGTACAATTAACACTCAGGAACCAAGCACTACAGGGGTCATTCAAGGCAGCAAGTAAACATTGCCTGGCCAAGTGCATCACATAAAGACACATTACAGGGGATCATTGTCAAAATGCTCCTTCAAAGCCTCCCTGAGGCAAATAGCCAAACTCTGTGCCCCTCTAATTGCCCTGGTATCTGGCTGCTCAGAGTCAGCAGCCAGCCGATCTACTTCAGCACTTCACCCCTGGGGAAAATTTTCCCCCTTTGCTCACAAATATTATGCAGAGTACAGCAGGCTGCAATGACCATTGAAATATTTTCCTCATTGAGGTCTAAGCAGCCAAAAAGGCAGTGCCAGCAACCTTTTAATGAGCCAAAAGGACATTCAATGGTCATTTAGTGCCTGCTGAGCCTGTTGCTGAAGTGCTCCTTGCTGCTGTCAAGGTTTCCAGTGTATGGCTTCAGGAGCCATTGCAGCAAGGGCTAGATGGGGTCTCCAGGATCCCTATGGCCATCAGTTATTTCCTACACATTGGCACTTTGTAGCAGGAGGTGATTAATGGCCCTGCACACTTGCATCACCGCAACTCCTATGGTGGACTTTCCAACTCCAAACTGATTTGTGACTGACCAGTACCAGTCTGGAATTGCCAGCTTTCACACAGCAATTGCCACTCGCTTTTCTACAATGACCGCAGCTCTCATTCTGGTGTCCTTGTGCCACAGGGCCGGGGCAAGCTCCATACAAAGTTCCAGGAAGGTGGATTTGCACATCTGAAAGTTCTGCAGCCACTGCTCGTCATCCCATGCATGCATCACCTTGTGATTCCACCACTCAGTGTTTATTTCCTGAGCCCAGTACCAACAGTCCACCCAGTGTGCAGCTATTCTGTGAATGCCAGCAGCAATCCTGAATTATTTGTTTCCATGGCAGATAGCAGTGCAGGCACCACTGATTCCCTCTCTGTTTCACAGCTCATGAAATACTGAAGGACCAGCCATGTTCATAATGCTTATCACCAGTCTGGTTAGTAGTTCAGGATCCATGCTGTAAGGCAGAGACGGCGGGTGCACAGTTTACAAGGGCTGTTGAAAATCAGCGTATAACGAAGACAGAAGTGCATGGAATGATGGGATGGAAAGAACTGCATCATGGGATAGCAACCACACCCCCATGATGCACTGCGATCCATTCCTGGAGCTCCCAGCAGCAGAGGGTGACCAAGGGTCATGAGTTGAACAGTGGGATAGCTACCCATGATGCAGTGCTCTCTGTCAATGCGAGAGCAACCACCGTGGATGCATTCTGCTGATGGGAGAACTGTGTGGACATGCACAACTGATGTAATTAAAGAGTCTTAAGATTGTCACTGTACCTTAAGTCGACTTAACTCTGTAGTGTAGACATGACCTAACTGAACAGGCCTGAGTTGTTAAGTTCACACGCAGACTTCCCCAAAGTCATAGGTATGGGGAAGGGTTTTCAGATCCAGTTTTGTTTACCACCCATCTTATTAAGCCTTATGTTTATGCTTCTTTCTTTCTTCAGCACCAGCAAGGTGCTTGGTGCTTTCTGGTATATGACACAAAATACAAACAATCCCTGACCTGAGAAACTTACAGCCTCAAGACAAATGAGTGGGGTTCTGAGATAGTACAGTAATACAAATAAATAACATATTGCAGGGTAAGCAGGATGCACTGGGAAATCCAGAAAAATGAAATTACTAGGAGTATTTATTTATTACTGAGTCACTTATTGAGGGTATAGTGAGCCTTTAGGAGGAATTTGAATGGATGGCAGTGGTGGACTGGGATGGGGGGCGCATTTTATGTGTAGAATTGGTGAGAAGATGGCTGTGACACAACTGGGAGAATAGAACATTAAGTCTGTCCAAGGGCAGCGCATCGTAAAGAGATGAAATCCTGGACAGAATTACATATATGATCAAGAAGATGAGGATAAGATGCAGCTTTATAAGAAAGTTGGATTGTTATACCTTAATAGGCAGCAGGTTTAAAACAAAAGGAAGTACTTATTTACACAGTACACAGTCAACCTGTGGAACTTGTCTCACTATCTGGAGTGGCTCATGTCTGTGAATGCCTACTGCAAGGTGGACTGTCAAAAACAGGGCAGACACTCCAACCTGGTGGTAAATTCTATTATTAGGTTGCACCAAGACAGTGACAAATGTGAACCCCTGGATCACGATAACAGTCTCACCATGGAGTCACAGACAGTCCCCTTAAACTCTCCAATCTATCTTGCCACCCAGGCAAGCTGGACTTAATAATAAATGGTCACTAATACCAAAAATCACACAATATTCTGGTTGCTTCCAGTCCCAAGAGACCAGTCACTTACCAGTCAATTGGTACCCTAGATGTTATACCAAAGACAGTCCTGTAATAAACTATCTAAAGGTTTACCACCTAGGAAAAAGAAATGAGTGTTGTTTACAGGTTAAAGCAGGCAAATGTATACAATAAATGAGTTGCAATCTAAATCCTAAGAGTGACAGAGTTGTAGTGATCTATCAGTTTGAAGTATTTTTCACGGTGGACCAGGAGGTAACCCTTGGGGATCTCAGACATTAGTCTGGTGTCTCTGGCCATATGAGAGCTAAAACAGCAAGGAGATGGAAAAATTTCCTGTGTTTTTGTTTTATTTCGTTCATTCATTCAGGCTCCAAGGATAAATTTCCTCCCAGGCAGCATTTCTAAGGTGCGATAGGGCCATTAACCAATACTTTGTTGTGATGTTCCTTGATCACCCATCTGATTTTCATAGTTCTTCTGGATGGACAAGGAGAAACACTCTTCTCATTTGAGTTCACAAGTTTAGAGCAAACATTTTCAAAGTTACAAAGCAAAACTTACATATTTCCTTATAGCATGGAATGGAGACGTTACAAATAAGATTAATACATGCTCAGCAACGTGCAAACATTCTATAGAGCCTTAACACTACATACATTCTTATAAGACTAATACCTGTTTTGAGCAACACTAACCGATAAGTGAAGTGGTTTGGGCTCCAGCTATGAGTTTGTCAGTTCTTAGCTAATGCCTGCAACTTTGGCAAGAGCTGGCAACTGGCCTACCAGCATCACACTCATTGCCAGGATATGTTATAAAGGCCAAATTATAACTGGGTTAAAGAAAGAATTAAATAAGTTCATGGAGGAGGGGTCCGTCAATGGCTATTAGCCAGGATGCAAGCTTGGCTATTTAGCCAAACCAGAGCTGCAACCCCATGCTCTGGGTGTCCCTAAGCCACTGCCTGCCAGATGCTGGGACTGGGTGACACGGGATGGATCACTCAATGTTTTCCCTGTTCCGTTCATTCCATCTGAAGCACCAGGTATTGATCACTGTCAGAAGACAGGATACTGGGTTAGATGGACCATTGGTCTAACCCAGTATGGCCATTATTATGTTATCTCTAAACTCTTCCTGCCCATGATGACTATCTCAGGGTTAACACAGTTTTATGTAAAATGTCTGTGACATAAATATTGTGATTTATTTTTTAACAAGGAAGTGTAGGTACATTTATTTAACTTCTGTAGCACTATAGAGATGTTACATAATGGTCTAAGTGGGAACTGCCATGAACAAAAGCAATACATAGTGCAGGCTTGTTTATAATTCCAGTGCTGCAATGGCACTGCTGTATCAGTGCAGCTGCGCTGCTGTAGCACTTAGCAAAGACTTTACCAATGCTGACAGAAGAGCTTCTCCTGTCACCGCAGGTACTCCACCTCCCCGCTGGGCAATAGTTATGTCAGCAGGAGAAGCCTTCCCGTTGGCATAGCACTGTCCACACTGGGGGTTAGGTTAGTATAACTATGTCGCTCAGGAGTGTGGCAGGACCCTTAAAGCAATTTTCCCTCCCTGACCCATATAAGCATCTAAATATTACAGCACATTTGGGGACAGTGCTTTAAATGGGACTGTCTCAAGACTTTTAGGGCCAAAATTTGAGTAAACTTAATAATATTGTACTCTAATGGGGAAACATTTCTAAATGTTCAGTTTCCCTAGCTGAGAAATAACACTTGCTTAGGACTAGGGCAGGGGTGGGCAAACTTTTTGGCCCAAGGTCTACGTCGGGGAATAGAAATTGTATGGTGGGCCATGAATGCTCACACAATTGGGGTTGGGGTTTGGGAGGGAGTGTGGGCTCTGGGATGGGGGTGGGGCTGGGGATGAGGAGTTTGGGTTGTAGGAGGGTGCTCTGGGCTGGGGCCGAGGGGTTTGGAGGGTGGGAGGGGGATCAGGGTTGGGGCCAGGGTGTGGAAAGGGGTGCAGGTTCCAGCTGGGGGTGCAGGCTTTGGGGTGGGGCTGGGAATGAGGAGTTTGGGGTTTAGGAGGGTGTTCTGGGCTGGGATCGTAGGGTTTGGAGATCAGGAAGGGGATTGGGGCTGGGGCAGGGAGTTGGGGCATGGGGAGAGGCTCAGGGGTGTGGCCCCCAATCCAGCACCCCCCGGAGCAGGGCCAAACTGCGTGGTGCAGCCCTGACCCAGCATCCTGGCCGGAGTGGGGCCTCACCACGTGGCTTGGCCCCCGATCCAGCCAGAGCAGGACCAAACTGTGTGGCGTGACCTTGTCCTAGCACCAGAGCGGGGCCAAACCACATGGTGCGGCTCAAGGGCCAGCTTAAAACGGCTCTGGCCCGTGGGCCATAGTTTGCCCACCCCTGGACTAGGACGACTTTGGCTTGAGTCCCTGCTTCACCACAGACTTCCTGTGTGACCCCGGCAAGTCGTCCATTCCCCAGCTGTAAGATAGCGATAACAACACTGCTCACAGGGGTGTTGTGAAGATAAATACATTAGCGATTGTGGGGGGCTCAGATACTACAGTAATGGGGACAATGTAAACAGAGTAGATAAAAATCAGAAATATTCAACCTTACTTGCAAATGTTCTTTTTTCTAAGTAGGTGTCAGTGGTGCACCTAATGTATAAAGAAGGGGAGCTTGGGCTTACGTCTGTATTCTATTTAATAACTGAACGCTGTGGAGAAAACAAAATTAAAGTTGGGCTATCCGTAACGTCAGTTGCTCTGTTCTGTGGCACATTGAAGAGAGTCCCTTTTCACTGTTCTGCAAGATGAAGCCCGCATCCCCATTCTGACAGGTATTCTAATTCAACAGCTGTCAGTAATTGTATCATGCAAAATTTATCAGTGGCTGCAATGGCACTTGGCCAAACCAAGGTATGCAGTATTTTTACATCCCTACCATTACAATACTTAGTGTATGAAATAGATATTAAATTGAGTAAGTATTTCTCTACTCAATGTGCTTGACAGTTGGACTCTCAAGTATGGGTCACACATTTTTCTAATTTTCAAAGTTAGAGAAGAGGCTTTACTAGATTCAGGAGTCCTAATAGTTAAGAGGAAAGATGATTTTGTGAATATGATGTTGGCTTGAGACTAAGAGACCGGGGTTTGCTTCTCAGCTCCATCACAGATTTCCTATGTGACCTTTAATCAGCTTTGTGCCTCAGTTTATCTGTAAAATGGGGAGAATACTTGCCTAACTCAAAGGGTTATTGTGAGAACAAAACCCATTAAGGATTATTCAGTGCTCAGATACCTTGGTGTTGAAGTGCTTTGACAGACAGTTCAAGGCATGAGTGGCATACTTAACTATGAAACTGTGACATCTTTAGTTTCTGTGGAATGCAACTAACATTTCAAAGAACTCTGCCTGTAAGCAGATCCAACCACCATTTTGTTCTAAGAGATGTTGCAGAACAGAGTAGATATGCATATTTTGCTTTGTCATGTAGACATTATTATTTGTTGTTTTCAGTTTTCCTCAGTCTAAAACAAATCATTCAAATAGAATGTGTACGATTGCTGCTTATGCACGGGAAAACATAACATGAGGAACCCATTAAAAAGTTTGCATATGGCACACTTCTTCAGGCAGTTAGGGCATCATTTTCCATTGTCTTACATTTGTGTAATCATTTACACCTGTGCAAGTGGGTGTAAAAGGCTACTGGTAGGGTGAATGAGAAGAGTTTCAGATTTGGTGGCATTTTACACCCTCTTGCACAGGGTTAAATATCCGTTTTCCACTGAGAGGTCTTTTTTCCTGTGCTCCATACATTTATTTCAGCTCAGGATGCATTGGGGTCAATGACAATTGCAAGTTGGAAGTAATTCTTGGGGGTTTAGTTTGATTTTTTTCTCCTGTGTATGGAATTGCAGGGTTTGGCAGGAGGAAGCACCCCATTGTACTCTGATGCACTACTGTTCTTAGCCAGCCCCAGCTAACCTCTCACTGCGCTTTCTGACTGGCAAATTCATGTCACCTGGGCATCCATTCTACTGCTAGTATCTAGTAGCATAAAAGGACTTCCCTTCCCCCACAGAGGTAGCAAGGGCTTCGTAAATGCATCTGAAAGAGCTGCTTACGGTGCACAGGTTTTTTTAGGAATTTTGAGTTTCCACTTCTGGGCAATGACAAGGATGGCATTTCACAGAGATCACTTTAATCCAGACCAAAATTATTCAGCAGGCTCCCTTGGATTCTGCATCACATTGAAATTTCTGCAGCAGCCTGACATAATTTCAAAAGAACTGAATAAAATATGAAAATTCAATCTGTGGAGTATTGTGTGTGTTCTTTAGTTTTGATATTGAGTTCTGTATAATCCTCAATCATGGAATACTATTCTATGTCTATTACGCTGCTCCACAGAAGATTTTTGTATTGGGAATGCATCCTGCATCCTGATTTGTTAGGGGGATGGTGGAAGTTTGGGCATCTGTGCAACTGTTTGGTTTTTTGAGGAAACAGGCAGCAAAGGCCTTTGGCACTGGAGTGCAACTGCATCTCTGATGGAAAGAGACAGAGGTGGCATGACATTTTTAGAGATTTGTTTAGTCTGAATTCCTGGTTTCTCAAAATCCCTGTAACAACAAGTGGCAACATGCTGCCATCACTGCCTCCTCTGAGTATCTGCCTCTGGATCCAACAATGATTTTATTTGTTTGCACAGTGCAGTGGGGCCCTGATCCTGACTGTGCTTTTGGGCTCATCCATAATATAAATAATATAAATGTTTAATAATAAACACATGAACTGGATGTTTCAGCTAAATTAATCAGCTTTTAAACAGTTAATGTTGAAGTATTGTGATCTTTAGGCTGAAGTAAATCTCCTACTAAAATGAATGCAGAAGTTCACATCTTGCTGAGACCTATTGTTTTAGGCTGTCTGCAGATTCAAGAGGACAGCACAGCATTGATTTATATCTGGTTCACATTCAAAACAGATGTCACAGTTCCAGAGTAAGCCATACCTTTGACCACTTGGTCTCTCTGTGGACACCTTTCCAAGTAATAGGCCCATGCCTGCATTTGTCTCAAAGTGGAATCCCATGTTTCATCCCACTTCTACATTTGGTCCGCACAGGGCCGGCTCCAGGCAACAGCCCAGAAGCAGGTGCTCAAGGTGGCCAATAGAGAGGGGCGGCATGTCTGGCTCTTTGGGGGCGGGTCCCTCACTTCCCCTCGAAGCAAAGGACCAGCTGTGAATTCTGAAGCAGTGGCGGTAGAGCTGATCGCGACTGCGGGTTGGTTTTTTTTTTTTTTTTTGTGCTGCTTGGGGCGGTAAAAACCCCAGAGCCGGCCCTGGGTCCGCAGGCAAAGCACCCCTGTATACACAGTGTGTTTTCTCAGCAGGTCCAACAGGGTTGGGCTCTGCTATAGACTTCCCTCTGGAAGCTCTGAAAAATATGAAAATGCAGTGACATCAGACAGCCTCTTATAGTCTCAAATTGAGATGAAAAGTCAATCTCAAAAATATTTGTGGATTAAAAAAAACAATATTTTTTTTTCTTTTTGTGTCAATCAAAATGTTTTGATAGTTTCAAAACATTTCCCTTCCGTTATGAACTTTCTTCTGCTATCTTCTTTAGTCTGGTTTAGATTTCAGAAAACTGGATTTTTCATTTAGGAAATATTGAAACAATTTGTTTTGACAATTTTGAAACATTTTTCGCAAGATTTTTTCAAGCCAAAAAATTAGTTGAAATTAACCCTGATTGGTGAACTGTTTCATTGTTGTCGAATTGGCATTTTTTGAATAAAAAATGATTTATCAAAAAATTCATAACCAGCCATAAAGTGCTGACCCTGATTCTTCATCTGAGACAGCTAATGAAAAATTCAGTGGGATCTACGAGTAGGGAATGTCTTTTTGTCGTGTGGTGGAGCTGTTTACTTCCCAGCGCCATCCATTTGAGCCTACCTCTCTTGGATTTGATGCATAGCAAAGGAAAAAATATCCTAACAAAGGTTCCTTAGGAAAAATCTGATTTCTTGTTGAAACAGTTGCATAGATGTGAAACCAGTTCCCATGGTTTTTATGAACCTCTGTACCATGTAAGCTGCAGAGCAGTTTTAACTGAATGCAGATCTTAGTTGTAATTGCTAAAGGAGACTATCCTAAGTAATCTGTCCCTCCTCCTGCTCCTTCAGTCTAGGAGTTGGGTCAGCCCCAATTGTGGTGTTTGGCTGTGCATTTAATAATCCAGATGGGTCACAGAAGACATCTCCTGCGAAAGAATCTGTGGTTTATATAAATATTCAGATTGTGATAAGCAGCAAGCAACTACTCTGCATACTGCGCAAACACAGTAGCAGTTTTTATGGTGCCATCCATTGCAGTTTTGAACTGTGCATTGAAGAAATTCCAAGGTTCTTCCTGAGATTAAAAGGCTGATTAAAAATAAGGGCAGAAACAGGATTCACTAGACTGTTAAAAAGGATTTATGTGTAATTACAGAAGGAGAAAAATGAGGTCCCAGTTTGCTACACTGCAAAGTGAGAGAGCCAAGTTCAGGAACTGACTTGGATCCTGGACTCTGGGGCACGTCAATAACTAAATCTCGCCATGTGCATGCTGCTTAAGGGGTCATACTGTGACACTCGCTAATGGCCTGTCTTGCTGGGAGCAGGCAAATGGAATGGTATGACAACAAGAGGGAGAAGGAAGTTCTGATTGGAGCTCTGTATGTGTCTGTATTAGAGAACGTTACGCAGATTATATGCCAAAGTCATTCTGATGATCAGAGCATTCATTTCTACATGTCATGAGCCCAGTTTTCAAATGTGGGCACTTTCGTATCATATCAATATCCTGAATCTGGATGCTCAAATTGTCAGTCATGTAAATGCCTGTTTGATATGAACTTGCATTAATTGTCAAATACTGTATAGTGTATTTAGCTGTGTAATGGGTATGCCTTGTTTTCTATGTATTGCAACTCTTAACTCTCTAAAGACTGTCTGCAAATAGCCATTGTGTATCCAGTTTATTGTCACAGAGGAGAGGCAAATACTGTGTATTCTCCAAGGCAGTCTTTATTATTATTTCTAGTTTTGTTCTCCCAGCCTAAAATAGGCAGAAAGTATCTGCTTGCATTTTGTGTCTTGAAAAATGACACCAATTTGAATGTAAGCAGAGTCAGGATAAGCTGTACCCTGACATCTGGTGGTGAAGTATGGGAAGTGTGGAAAGAATGTCTGGAATGCGAAATCTCAAATATTTGCATAGGCACGCCTACCCCATCCCAGACTGCCGAGCTGTGGGACTGCTTTGTGACAGAAATGACTCAACCTCAGTTGGGTGGTACTTGCTAGACAAGGGGCATGGGTTCCCAAACCATGTGAAATAGAGAGAGGTTGGGGAAAGGTATTTGTTGCCGTGGTGGTGCAGGCTGCCTTGTGGGAGTAGAGCACCATTGCACCTCCTCCTCTCTCCACTGTGGAAATGACCCCCCCTCAGAGTTGATTTTTTAAATTCCCCTAAGACTCTAGATACAGGTTGCTGACGCTTGACTCACTTTGGGGGGCCTGGTGGGCACTCAGCACTTGGGCTCCCTACTATGTGCTGACGATCACTAAGAGCTGAAATCACAAAAGAGCGAAATTACTGAGTTGGGAGCACTGAGTACTGGTGCTACTAGTGGGTGGAGCCTGAAGCTTATACTGGGAACAGAGCAGGCTGCAGAGTGGGAGCAGTTTTATGAGGATGGCTGGAGCGGAACCACAGGACAGCTGGTGGATGGAGCGGCTGGCAGAGCGGAGTGAGCTTGTGGGGTGTGTGGAGCAGCCCCACAGAGCGAGCGGAACCGAGCAGTTTGCTGGGACAATACTGAGCAGCTCACAAGGCAGTTTGGTGGAGTGGAGCAGTTTTGTGAGGGACGGCCGGAGGAGCAGAGTGGGAGCGGCTGGTAAGGCGGAGCAAGTTCGGAGAAGGCGGAGCAGAACCCACGGAGAAGGCAGGGCGTTGGCCCTGGGACCATGTAAGGTGGCCCCTTCACCCAGCTGGGGGAGGACCCTACAGATAGACTCTTGGAAGTTCCTGGTGGCACGTGACAGATGACTTTTGGTGTTGACTTTTGAGTGATAGGACTTAAGACCCTAAGGGGAAAGGACATTGCCAAATGTACTTTGGGGGGGGGTGGTTATGTTTTGTTTATAACTGCTGTTTTGGTGTTCTCCTCCAATGGGAATGCCACATTGATTCCTTCCTTTATTAAAAGATTTCGCTACACTCAGACTCCGTGCTTGCGAGAGGGGAAGTATTGCCTCCTAGAGGCGCCCAGGAGGGTATGGTATGTAAGTGTCCCAGGTCACTGGGTGGGGGCTCGAGCCGGTTATGCATTGTGTTATTGAAACGGAACCCCTGGATACTGAACCTGGCCCTTGTTGCTGCCAACTCAGAGGGGCAGAAGGGTTACATGAACAAGCAAATATAGAGTGTGGATATCCTTGTGAAGTGGTGACATTTCAGCATTGGCCTGCTATACCAAGGGTTGTGAGTTAAATCCTTGAGGGGGCCATTTAGGGATCTGGGGCAAAAATTTGTCTGGGGATTGGTCTCACTTTGAGCAGGCGGTTGTACTAGATGACCTCCTGAGGTCCCTTCCAGTCCTGATATTCTATGATTTGAAAATGGGTCCTACAGTTTATAGACAATGGAAAGTAGAGTAGTCAATATTAGAATTTGTGACAGAATGCATTAGCTCTGGAGGCCTCGCAAATCCTACCACATCCCATCTCCAGAAAAGAGCAATGGAGCTGCCTAGAGTGGCTGCGCAGGATGCAACCAATCAGAAAAGGGGCTACAGGGAGCAGCCAATCGGGGCCCAGAAGGCTCAGATAAAAGAGCTGCAGGGCCAGAGTGAGTTCAGTTTGCTGATAGGGAACAAAGGATCAAGAGGTGCTCCTGGTTGGCTGCAGGCACTACCAGGGACAAGGCCAGCAGTTACTGGCATGGACTGGAGGAGCAAGGCGGATGCTCCTGGCTGGATGCTGGGACTTGAGAAAGATAAGGGCTGTGGGAAAGTGGCCCAGGGAAATGCAGTTAGTTAGAGGGACATAGCAAATGGCTGCTACTTAGAGAGTCCCTGGGTTGGGACCTGGAGTAGTGAGTGGGCTGAGGTCCACCCCCCAGCAGCCACTGGGGAAGTGACTACACCATGAGAGTAGGGAGTTTAGACAGGTCCAGGGAAGGGACTGTATGTGGAATTGTTACCCCTGGAAGGGGACCGAAATGAGACTGACTCAGCTGGAGAGCTGAGGTCCATGAATTGAGTTTGAGAGGAATGACTCACCCGGAGAGCTGGGGTCACTGAGGATTCAAGGAAAAGGCAAAGAGTCTCCAGGGAGGAAGCCCTGGTGTGCTGCTCCACTCCAAAGCGGGAACCTTTGCAAGCTAGACAGACCCCAGTCAAAGGCACTATGATGGGACCTGTTGGACATACTGGCTAAGGACTGAGACCTGGGAGGGCTTCACCAGCATTGCCAACTGAGGTAATGTGATGGGTCCTATTGGACTGTTCAAGGACTGAGCCCAAGGAGGGCTGCAGAACAATGCCGATCGCTTTGAAATCGGCCTGAGTGGACCGTATAGCCAGGAAGGGATTTGTTTTTTTTGACATATGAGCTATGTGTGACTCGGCTGGAGGGTTGAGCCTTCAAAGACCTTCCTGAAGAGTACAGCGGCTGACGGGGTGCCGTTAGTGGAGAAATTGAAAAAAAAAAACAAAAAAAACTGCAGGCACACACACGCTCAACCGTGGGTGCTCACATGAGGTGAATCCGCATCATTACAGGGCTGGTTGGAATTAAGTGGTTTTTTTCACTTTTTTGTGGGTTTTTTTCTCTTTGAAATATTCTTCTGGAAAATGTAGACTTTTTGACAAAATATCAAAAGTGAAATATTTCATCTAGAAAACTGAACATTTCTTGGTTTTCTCGAGTTTAGTTTGATAAAATACTGACATTCTCATGGAAAACAGACACTTTTTGTGAAAACAATTGTTGAAAACTCAACCTTCTATCAGAATTAACAGTACATTTTTGACCAGTCCTAGTCAATATTTTATTATAATTGAATACAAACTTTCTCTGTACAGGGCAAATGGAAGTCTGAGGTCAATTAATTGAAAAGAGACACTATAATGACATATAATGGAGCAAAAATGTCCTGGGTTGTACTTTAACTTTATTTTCCCTTCTGTCCAAAATAGACTAAATACATTTAGAAAATCATCTGCAAAACGTATAAAGAAGAATCGTAACAGTCTACACAATCGTGTAACAATGTTTACAGTATTTCTCACACTACCTTTTTAAAGTAAATGAAAATGGAGCAATAATTTTTTCCTGAATGCACTACTCCCAATTATTTGCCAGAAGACAGAAAACCCATAGACTGTAAAGTACTGGCATAGGAAATGCTGGAGTCCTTCCAATGGCGAACAATTTTTATATAATAAAAAAATATATCTAGCATATATGAGAAAAATATCCATCCAAATTGCCCAGACTAAGAACAAAATCCTGCATTCCTTACCCAGTCCAAACACTCATTCAAGGACTGTAGGGCACCCTGCTAGAGAAAATTAACCCAAGGAATAGGGAGTACCAACCTAAAAACAAATAGAACTGGTGTGGTGTAGGCAGGAGGGGCATAAAAAAGAGACTATAAAAGATAAACCTGTCAAAATAAATGGAACTTGTGTCTAAAAGATGTTCACAAAGGTAGTTAGAGAAAGCTCTGGGGGAAGGAGTTCCATTGTTCACT
Source organism: Chelonoidis abingdonii (assembly GCF_003597395.2). Taxonomy (NCBI): domain Eukaryota; kingdom Metazoa; phylum Chordata; order Testudines; family Testudinidae; genus Chelonoidis; species Chelonoidis abingdonii. The sequence continues at coordinate 21,309,400 of NC_133775.1, forward strand.
GATTGCTGACTGCCTGCTGTGGGTTTAGCATTGTATGTATGTGAGGCCCAATCCTGCTCCCATAATAGTCCCTGGCGCTGATAGAGGGTTTCCTGCACTTCTCAGGAGGCACTCAGTGTCGTGCAGAATCAAACCATGAGATGACAAAACAGTAAACAACAAGTGAGACTCTCAAATCCCTGTCTGACCAGGAGGTGGAATTGCTTAGCAATGCAGCAGGGTGTGTGGGTGTGTGCATGCGCATGTGGTTCTTAACGTGTACAGAGTAGCCCCTAAGAGGTGGATTCTACAACCACCATACTCCTTGTATGGGTCCCATAGTCACTGCTACGCCTCATGGATTTTGTCCACACTGGGGACACTTTTGTGGCTTTGGAAGTGAGGGCATGATTGTCCCCTTACGGCTGAGATGAAGGGCTTTATATACAAAACATTATTTCTAGTTCACATTTCTTTTAGCTACCAAGTTGCAGTGTCAGCCAGCTTTCTGTGGCGTCCCAGAGTAATTGAAAATGTGTTTGTGCTGTGCAAAATCTTACCTGCTTGTCAGACCTAGCATCACCTTATAAAACCTTTTTATGAAAATGCTTGCTCCTGAATTGAGGGCCAGGATTGTTTTCTATGGTGGGAAAGTCACTGAGATAAAAAGACTAACCTATTTGGTACAGTTATGTTAGGAATAGGATACTGTTGATATGGCTGAAAACTGAGATACAAAGGCAGCTAGGAAAGCAAAGCTGCATAAGAGATACAGGACTTGGGCAGATTCTTTAGTTAAAATGCATGTGTACAATGGGAGTCTGGTTCTAAATACTATGAGGGGATAGTTCACGTGCAAGTTTTCATAGCACTGACTGCTCATTGCTGTCCTTGTTCTGCTCTAGGAATTGTTGTTTTGAATTCCATTTTCAAACAGCCCTCTCCTAAATTTATCTTAGATGTTATAAAAAAAACCCATATTGGGTATTAATCACATTTTATGCATGCAGATCCTATTAATGTCAATAGGAGATACGTTCAGCTAAGGGGCTGAATAACTCATAACGTATTCATTTTTGTTTCCTACTTGTGTGTTGTAGGTCTAAAAGCCACAAGAGAAATATTCAATAGGAGGCATAATTGTCTAGCTGACCATGAGATTGAGTGTCAGAAGATACAGATTCTGTTCACTCTTCTGCCATATACTTACTTTAGGCCTGATTGTTTCACCAGTGATACTAGTGGAAGTTTTGCCCTTGATATAAATTGGAGGAGGAGCAGGCAAGTCAGGAAATCTCTATGGCATAATCTTGGGCAAGTCTCAGTTTCTGTGCCTCAGTTTCCTTGGCTGAGAGGCATCTTTATAAAGCCATTTGAGATTCTCAAGTGATAAGCACTATATACTATAATTCAAAGTATTGTCATGGTAATAATAATCATGTCAAGGAAGTATTTGCTCTATTTACCCACCTATTTAACAAGAAAATTATCTAGATTTACTAATGTAAACATTGTGTCCTGATCTTTTACCTTCTACTTTAAGATGTTGGTCTTCTCACTCCTGTTCCTGCTCCCAATCTACCATGCAGGAGGCCCTCCGTCTGAGGGACTTCATTCAGCATGCAATCCACTTGGAAGCCTCATACCTCCCTGGTGTGCGGAACACACTGGCAGATTGCCTCAGCACCATGAGTAGTCCCTTCACTCGGTGATTATCAGAATGCTCTTCCAGAGGTGGGGAGCTCCCCAGGTGGACTTGTTTCCACTAGACAGAACAGAAAGTGTCGTCAGTTTTGTTCTCTCCAAGGCCTCAGCAGAGGCTCAGTCTCCGATGCCTTTCTCCTGTCTTGGTCAGGAGACCTGATGTGCGCCTTCCCACCAATTCTGATCATCAGCAAAGTCCTCTCAAAAATCAAGAGGGACAAGGCACGGGTCATTATGATCACCCCAGCATGGCCTCACCAGCATTGATTTGGCATGCTCATGGACCTGGCCGTAGCAGTCCCATGGCCACTTCCCAGCCGCCCAGATCACAGTCAACTCCTGCACCTGAAACTTGCCTCTCTCCATCTCACAGCTTGGATGCTGTGTGGCTGAATCCAGAGGAACAAGCCTGCTCTAGTCAGGTACAGCAGGTTCTCCTGGAGAGCAGAAAACCCTCCACCAGAGCAACTTACCTGGCAACATAGAAGTGTTTCTCCTGCTGGACGGGAATATCTCCCTGACCCAGTTGTCTCTGCAATCCATCCTGGATTACCTGCTTCACTTAAAGCACGAAGGTCTCACCTTTTTTTTGATCAAGGTGCACCTAGCAGCCATATCAGCCTTCCATCCTTGCATCCAGGGTAGATTGGTGTTCTTGCATCAGATGTCGATCTGGTTCCCGAAAGGCCTTGGAAGGCTCTTTTCACTGATCCAGGACCCGGTTCCCCACTGGGACCTCAACCTGGTCCTCTCCGGGCTCACGGGTCCACCCTTTGAGACTATGGCTTGTTGTTCCTTTTCCCACTTGTCAAGGAATGCAACCTTCCACGTAGCTATTACCTCTGTGAGATGTGTCTCCGAGATTAAAGCCCTCACTTCAGAGCCCTGGTACATGGTATTCTACAAGGACAAGGTCCAGCTATGGCTCCATCCAGCCTTCCTGCCAAAGGTGGTGTTGCACTTCCATGTCAACCGGGATATCTTCCGATGTTTTGTCCACAGCCTCCCATGACCAATCCTCTAGATGTCAGGCATGCCCTGGTTTTCTACATGGAGGGCACCAAGCCCTTCCACAGATCAACCCAGCTCTTTATCGCGACAGCAGACAGGTTGAAGGGCCTTCTAGTGTCATCTCAGAGTATTTCTAATTGGATCACCACCACTGCAGCCGTACTTGTTATGAGTTGAGGCAGGCAGAGCCTTCACCAATAGTGAAGGCTCACTCGACTAGGGCTCAAGTGTCTTTGGCTACCTTCCTGGTGCATGTCCCTATCCAGAACATCTGCAGGGCCATGACATGGTCTTCGGGACACACATTCATGATGCATTACGTCATCACCCAGCAAGCCAGAGATGACACTGGATTTGTCAGAACTGTGTTGCAATTGACACATCCATGAACACCTATCTGCCTCAGATGGTATTGCTTGGGAGTCACCTACAATGGAATGGACATGAGCAATCACTCCAAGAAGAAAAGACTATTACCTTTTGTAACTGTTGTTCTTCGAGATGCATTGTTCATGTCCATTCCATGACGCACCCCCCTTTCCCTCAGTTGGAGTTCCTTCGTGAAGGAACTGAGGGATGGGGGAGCTGGTGGCACCTCTTATTCCGATGCGTATGTGTGCCACTCCAGAGGGCGCCAGAGCCGGACTCCTACAAATACCACTGAGGGAAAAACTTCCAGAACCAGTGCATCCAGCGAGCATACACACCTAAGAATGAACATGAGCAATACATCTTGTAGAACAACAGTTACGAAAGGTAATCATCTTGTTCCTCACTTCATGATTGTAGACAGTAATCAATACAATACAAACCAAAGCACCATTTTGGCTTCATTTCCCCATCCCTGTCTCATACTCCCATGGACTTTGAGATATGCATAAGAAGTTTGTTCAGCCTCTGGACTCTGCTAGATTATCACTGGCAGCTTCAGGAGCTGCACTAGTGAGATACAAAGGAAGTTTTGAGTAGTCTTCATTGGCTGGGAGTTAGAAGAATATAATATGATCCTGATAGGAAGATGTGTGCAGTCGGTGGCACTCAGGACAGATAGAAAGTGAGCTGTATCCGAAATCTTTCATGATTTGCTAGTAGTGCAGTGTGTTTCTTTGAAGACCATGCTCGTTCCAGAGACTAGACTAAGAAACATATCTATACGGTGTCAGTTGGTGTTTCTAATAGTGGGTTGGAAAGGAACTCAGGCTGTATTGTGTCTTCTTTGGCCATGGAAATCCCAAGGTCCAAGGTCACCTTGACAACCACAGGTAATGTATGACTGTGATGCGTCTGACACTCAGTCCTAACTGCCTGTCAAATCCTCACAGAGATTTTATATAGTTTGTCAAACCTGTCTATCTCTACAATTCTTATTTCTCTTGGAGAAGCAGAAAAATTCTGTGTACCTAGTTTTCATGGCACTAACGCCTTCTCCTTTGTCTCTCATGGATTTGCTTTTAGTGAAACAAAGGAGACTTTGCTATTTTGCACACCCATAAATGTATCTAGCCCTCAGGAGATCGCTGTAATAGGAAACTAGAGTGCTTTACTAGCAATTAGACCTGGTCAGAAAATTTCCATTCCAATGAAGTTTGAAAGAAAAATGGGACAATATGCAAATTTCTAAGCTAAACCTGCAACTTAATTGGAGGACCAAAGTAAATTTCACTTAAAAAAATCATTTAGGTCTTAATCCAGCAAAGCATTTAGGCATTTGCTTAATGTTAGGCATGTGAGTAGTCTCATTATTTAAGAAAACCAGACTACTCACAAGGTTAAAGTTAAGTATATGCTGAGGTACTTTGGTGGACTAGAATTTTAAGTGGGAGACTGTATCGATAGCCATATTCGTATTTATGCTGTAGTATTTAGGACTGCTTGGAATATCTCATTTGGGAGGTGCCAAGTCAGGGGAATGGGGTTCTGCAGAAGGAAGGCAAGGGGAAGGTGGCCTGCTTGGACATGTAAATGCTAGCATAGGCACCGACTTCTGCAACTGGAGCACCCACCGACAGCCCCTCTATCAGCTCCCCTCCTCCCCCCAGGCCCACTTGCCTGTCAGTGGGACCCGAAACAGCAATTAGCTGTTTCGCAGCATGCAAGAAACTGGGGGGGAAAGGGGAGGACTGAGGATGCTTGGAGGAGGGGTGGGAAGGGGTGGGGTAGGGGTGGAGCGGGGGCAGGAAGAGGCAGGGGTGGGATGTTGGGGGAAAGGGTGGAGTGGGGGGTGGGGCCTGTCGAGCACCCCCCAGCACTTTGGAAAGTTGGCGCCTGTGCATGTTAGGTATATATTTAAAATATGGATGTAACTGCTTTAAAAAATAACCATCCCTTAAAATTGCATCTGTTTTTATAACTAATTAATACAGTGAAGTTAACTCTTTACTAGATGATTTCCATAGTAAAACCTACAAACACCTGATCATAAGTAAAATAGGGTTTTGGTTTTTGTTGTAAAAGTTCCTATAATATTTTTCTCTCGGTATTGGAAGGTGGCTGCCATTTCAAACAAATGGGTCATCCACCTACAGATTAAATCAATAAAAACATTATCACAGAGAGAAGCTCAAGAAAAGTGAATGAAAGGCTGTTACTTTAATATTGGCATCTGCAGAAAAGCCAGGCATACTGTACGACAAAGAACGGCTCCCCCACACACACACACACACTCTATTGTGGTATTCAGAAAGGAAAAAGTGAAAACAGAAAACAGAACTAATACATTTGGTAAAATGCTGTTCACTTGATGTGTCATATCCCACTTCATTGCTCTGACAAAGAAATTGGGGACAAGACTTGCTAAAATTGGGGACAAAGGATTTCTCTTTAAAAAGCAGCTTGTAGAAAGGAGTGAAACCTGACACAAGAGTTTTTTAATAGGCTTAACTGGCACTGTAAACTGTAACAAAAGTTTCTAATTTTTAGCCATTAATGCTCATGCTTGATTTTTCTGAGCTGCACCCCATTATCTGTCACTACCTTCCTTGTGAAATAAAATCCTTGGGGCTACAGCATCAGATTATAGAATGTGAGATGCGGGCAACAAGGAATATATGGTGCTCTGACATGAAGGCTGCTTCCCCTTTTCATTCCTTCCTAGTACACAAGACTTAGAGGCACAGCCCATCATTTATGTACACATTTACCCAGCTTGCATGTGCAGCCTTGAAAGTGCTGCTGGTTTTTAAATTGATCCAGATGATTTTAATCCTTACTGTGTACTGGCCAGGTTGTGGGAACTACAGAAGTGTCTTCAGTTAAGTTACAGAATTTGAGACATATGTAGGCTAGGGGGTCACTAGGGTTGACCACAGTGAACTAATGTTTTTAAACACCAGTGTACTATACTGTTTACATTAAGTGCATAATGCTGTTTAAAATCCCCTTGGTTAAAATGTGCTCGTTAAGACATTTTAAAACACAAGCTATTTTCTAGACATGCCCTCTGTGTAAGCCTTCTCTGCAGTGCATGCCCAGGGTTTGAACTCAGGATCTAGCCTAACCCCCCTTGCATCTACACAAAAATCATGCTAACCCAGGCTTGGACCCAGTATGTCTACACTGCAATGCAAGCCCTGGGGTGGTGGGACATGAGTCAACGGACCCTGGATTTGAGAACCCAGGGCTTGAGTGTATACGTTGATTGACAACCCTAGGTTAAAGCCCATGACTCCAGTGTCCACACTGCAGGACGCAGACCCAAGTCCAGTCAACCGTATCTGAGATTTCCCAGCACCCTCCCAAAATGTGGCTCCTCTAGCCCTTTGATCAGGGAGCAGTGTGGGAAAACATGACTGCCCACACTGCACGTTACAGGAAGTTTGAACAGCCCATCAGCACATCCTGCCAAGCTGTCCTTTTGCTTTGTGTGCTTCTAGCTACTGGAGCCAGCAACAAGGAAATGTTGCCATTTCAAGAACTTCTATTGCTTGCGCTTTCACTGCTGTTTCAGGAAACGGGCAGAGCTTCTGTGAGACACTGGTGAGCAGTTTGGCGGCATTTTCTGACTCATTGGAGGCACCTGATAGAGCTAATGATGGAACAGGAAGAGGACATAGATGTGGCAGACTTGTACTGGCTGATGCTGCTCATGACACTCGGTATAGCGGCCGAGGCCCCCTAAGTAGACTGGTGCAGAGCCACAAGCACAGATTGGGAGATCACATCATCATGAAGACCTGGGATGACCAGTAGTGAGTCCAGAATTTTTGCTTGAAGAAAACTACATTTCTGGAGCCTTGTGAGCAGCTTACCCTGACTCTCCAGCATAAAGATACACACACAGGTCCATCGCCAACCAGTCTGATGTTGGAAAGTCAACTGCGGGTAAAGCGATAGCAGAGGTTTCTGAGGCAATGAAGTGTGTGGTTTAGCCCAGGGTGATGGATCTGAAAGATATTCCTGAAGTAATGGCTGGCTTTGAGAGAATGGGGTTTCCAAACTGCAACGGGGCCATTGGTGAGATTCATGTGCCCTGTGGACCACAGAGGCTGATTTATGAACATCAGTGTTTGCTGCACTGGAAGTGTTCACGATGCCAGGATTTTCTGACAATTGGGAGTGTACATTCCTGGACAGGCTGGCACACTATTCCCACCACATGACATTGCATAAACTGAGTTATTTTCCTCCCTGTTACTCTTGGGGGACCAGGCATACCCCCTTTTGCCTTGGCTTATGAAATCATACCATGATTTAAGAGGCCCTGACAAAAGAAGGTTTAATTTCCCTCTCAGCAGATGCAGAACTGTGGTTGAATTTGCGTTTGGCTGATTGAAATCCCCATTAGAGAGGTTTACAGATCCATTTGGATTACAGTGTCATCAATGCTGTCCACATTACTGTGGCTTCCTGTGCTCTTCACAATCTTTGTGAAGCCAAAGGTGAGCCATTTTCTCCTGAATGGACCAATGACAGCGAGGGGCTGATGTACCGGTATGCTCAGCCAGAAAGTGCACCTGCCACAGCTGGAGCTGGATGCACCCAGGCAACAGAAGTCAGGGAGGCTTTGTGCACCCACATTATGGACTTGCATGAGTCAATGGAAGAGGGGGAATAGTACTTATATGAATGTGCTTGTGTGGGGAAGGCACTGATTGCTTGTGTGGGAGACGGGTTGATTGTCATGCGTTGTATTTTGGAATGATGTGACAGCTTATGAAATTCTGGAGGGGAAGAAGGCAACAGTATGGATTGATGTAAATAACTGATGTATGGATTGATATATATAGCTGTAGTGAGACATGGGTTTTGCGTGCAACCTCCCTGTTGTTCCTGATCACGTTAAATGGACATTATGCACTGTCTTGCAGGGATGGCAATAAAATTGCTTTATAAAATAAAAACATTTATTTTTAAACATGTATTGGAAAAATACGATATTAAACCATTGCCTAGCAGGCCAGCTGCCTTTAGCACCCCAGATACACCAGCAAACTTTCAAACCTTTCGAACCTTTCAAAGTAACCAAGAACAGAGTGCCTAAACAAGTGCAAACAGTTAAACTATGTACACAAGGCACCCCCCACCACTGCGTGTCCCCCGGCCTACCATTCTCCTTTCCCTTCCTTCTACATTTGCCGCACATGTGGTGATGGGGCGGGGGATGGAGCATCCATGGGCTGGGGAGGGGCTGTTCAGCACTGAGACTACATGGGGCACATTTGCCCTGTCCAGTCACTTACAGGGCCCAATTGCTTGGGCCATCCAGCCATGGAGTTGCAGGCCAGGGGATCGCAGAGCTGACGCTGCCTGTGGTACTGACACAGCAGGAGCCTGCGCTCTTGTGGCCATTAGAGACCACAGCCACTCAAACAGTTCTTGCTGTTGTGCTCTGTCTTCCTCTCTAACAGCTGTTTGAGTTCCCGGAACTGCGAAGTGAGTGCCTGCTTCCATTTTCTACTGTGTGCTCAAACTACAAAGCTCGCCTGAGCCTTTCCGCTTGCCTCTCAGTATGTTTTTCCTCTTGCCACAAGTCCCTTTGCCTTTGGTACTCAACCTCCTTGTTGGCCCTGTCCAGAACTTCAACCATAAGTTCATCATGGAAACACTTCCTCTTGCTGTGGAGCTCCTGCCACCTGAAGAGCTGAAAGGGCCTGGAATAGAACAAGACAGAGAGTTATTGTACTGAATAGCTAAGTGCAGGACCAGAGAAAAAATCATTTTGGAATTTCAAAGACAGAAAATGTTACTGAATTTCAATATATTGCAGAGGGCTGCTTTGGATCACAGAAGCTCCCTGGACACAGATGGGTTAATCACAGTGAAAAAAGTGCTGAGAGAATGGTAAAATAAAAATTATAATCTTCTCCCCTCTCCCTCTCCAAAATTGAGTTTGTGGGATGGTCGGTGGCCGTGCTATATAACCCTCCTCTATCATTTCAGGCATTGCACGTTTTGGAGAACATAACAGTTCTTGTGGTGCCTGATTGGCAAAAATAGGTGTTTATACCAGGCGGCTTGTGGGAAACCAGGTATATATGCCACCTAAGTATTAAAACACACGGTGAATGAGCAGCACATCTATGAGTGGAGTGGACTGATGACCTACTGAGGAGACATTGAAAAACATACCCTTCCCCAAAATGTGACTACTTATCTAGATTTCCTGCTACAGGAAGAGTTTGCAGCTATTAGCACCTGTGATTGAGTCAGAATTCCATGTGGGAATCAACAGGATGCTGCATTAGCTTCTTCATGGCTTAGTGCCTCCCTCAGCTTCTGATATATACTGTTTAGGACTGCATGCAAACACACATGGTTCCCCTGCCACCCTCCTGCTTTCCCTGCCACCTCAGCAAATTTCTAGATTGAATTTAACCCCCCCCCTCCCTCGGGTATATTTGGGACTAATACCTCTTCACCCATGGAATGCATTGACTTAACAGAAATGGGCTACATTTCAAAATGGGCTACGTTTGAACCACTTCCCCCCACTTTCCCCGTATATATCAGTCTTTTCACATGGCTTGTTACACCATTGGGTAGGCACCGAGCGGCGTATGTATAGGGAAGGTAATATAATGTTTTTATTTTAACAAACCAGAATGTACTAGGAAAAGTGCATGCCTTCCCAGTACAAAATTCTCTTTTAGATGCTTGTTTTACTTTTGCATTTCCTGGGTCTATTTTGAATTCCATGTGGTGAGGAGGAGGATGGGGGCACACCAAGGCACTGACATGCAATCCACCATTAGGAGATACATGCTGCTAACTGGGGCTTATAATACCTTGTGCATTGGTTCAGAGAGCAAAAATTCCTCCCATTCCTATAATAATATGTGCAAAAATGAAGCCATAAACTTACCAGGCTCTGGTGCAGCTTTTCCTCTTCTGTTGCTGCTGCCAGTTCCGCAGCAGGCTGTTCCTCTAGGGGGCAAGGTGAGAGGCCATCAAAAAGGTTCTCTGAGTATGGCTTCAGGATGTGCTGCAGCTGCTTCTTTAGCAAAGCCTCCTCTAGGACCAATTTTATCAGCAGAGTCACTTCATTTGCCTCATTCAGCATCTTCTGTTGGCTGCCGTCAGTTACCATGCTGGCTGCTGGGGCAGCAGGTCACCATCCCAGCTGACCAGGTCATCATGCACCACTGTTGGCTCTGTGTTTGGCACCGTCCTCAGCACCGGTTAAACTCATCATAACACAGGTACAATGTAGTTGAGTTGCCAGAGTTGCAGTTGTGGTCCCTGGTTTTCCAGTATTCGATCTTGAGCCGCTTAATCTGTTTCCTGCACTGGTCACCAGTTCAGTAAATTTCCAACACTACTGGCTTCTGTGCTATTTGCTGGCATGTGTGGTTGTATCTTTTACTGGGCCAACTTCTGATGGTGGAAGGAAGAAGCTTTTGAGCTTCAGAGAGCTCTGAAGAGCTTGAAACCTTGTCCCTTCCACCAAGAGAAGTTGGCCCGATAAAGGATATTACCTCTTTTATCTTGCCTCTCCCATTTGTTTTTTTCTCCATTTAACAATAAAGTCCATAAATTAAGTAGGGCAATTTGGTGGGTCCCAAAATGGTATCTGGGACATTCCATCTAAGTGTCTGTGGAGCTTCATGTTGTAAATATTTTTGTAAACGTAGGGTAACATTTATAACATGCATTGGTGTAGGTTAGTGTTTGGCTCTTCACCAAAGTAGACTTTCAAAGTATAAAGGACACAGGCACTGTGATAACCATACTCAAAGCTTCTGGTTTATTCATTTCACTTTCTTTTCCCATCTCAATTTCAACAAGCGTAAGAAGCATAGGTCAGAACTAACAGTGACATGTCAGCTCAAGGACATCGTGCATTCAGAATGAGTTATTCTTATTTTGTTGAGGAAAATAAACACGTGTCTCTTTGATTCCTCCTCAAGGCACATGTTTAAAGATGGCTTCCTGAAAACCTCTCTTAAGAGAAGGGCTAGGATGAGAGTATCATGAAAAGGCTTTTTGAACTTTCATCCAGACTAGGAAGAAAAACACATGAAATAACCTGGTCAATAACTCTCTGTCAGAGAGATCAAAATTAAAGGAGAGGTGAAGGGAAGTTTGCCAAGTTATAAGAATGAGCTTAGGAGGGGCATTTATTTTTAAAATGCAGCCACTAATGAATTCATAGTAAAGGTGAAACATTTAAAACTTCTCGGATCTCTTATGGGAGCTTTTCTGAAGGCTTTAAGGTTCACACAGGAGAGCAATTTGGGCATGGTAAAACAGTCTGCAGATAACAAGCCACTCATTTAAAAAGCCCTCAAGATGGATTGTGAGAGGTGGAATAAGTTCCTGCATCTACAGGAATGTTGTCTTAATGTAGAGATTGTCTCTTCTGTGTTTGTACAGCTCCTAGCACAATGGGGCCCCAATCCCAATTGGGGTCTGTGAGTGCAATCATTATTAAAGCTCCGCGTCTGTCACAGAGGTGGATTCCATGACTTCCCGGGACCTCCGTGACTTCTGCAGCAGCCAGTGTGGCTGGAACCTAGGCCAGTCGCACCGGCCACTGCTGGGGCAGTCTCGGGCCACTGCGCCCCCTCCCCCACAGCAGCAGCGGTGGTCTTGGGCTGTGCACCGCCCCCACCCCTAGCAGTGGTCCCAGGCCACGCACAACTCCCCTATCCCCCAGTACCAGTGGTGGTCCTGGACTGCACACCACCCCCTCCCCCCAGCACCAGCGGTAACCCTGTGCCGCCCCTTCCACAGACCACCAGCGGTGCCCCCAGGCCACTCCCTACCCCAGAGCACCCACAGCACCCCTGGATCCCTTCCCGACCAGGCACCCAAGACTTAAGTCATGGACAGGTCACGGGCCATGAATTTTTGTTTACTGCCTGTGACCTGTCTATGACTTTTACTAAAAATACCCTTGACTAAATCTTAGCCTTAATCATTGTACAAAGTTCAGTAATAATGAACTGAACAATCTATCTCATGTCATGCAGATATCGAACATGACTTGAGTGTGTCTAGTTAAACACAAGTATTTTTTTTCAGCCTCCTGACTTTTCAGCCCATCTAAACATCAGTTGAATACCATGTATATGTTATTTCTTTAGATTCAGATGATGGGAAGTTTTGGAAGGCCCATAATTTTGGAACACTTAGTACAAGACTGGAAAAGCAGTAGAAAATATATGGCACCATTGAAAACAATCTTGCAGAAGCAGACTGCGTTACATTACTTAATAGGTCTTTTCATCATTAATTTCTATAACTAATGTGAAGAATCACTACCAAAATATTTAATTCTCATACTATAGCCTGACACAGATAGTATAATACATCACGATGTTATCTGAGTAATACAACATAATTCAACAAATAATTACAGGACACATTGGATATGTCTAGACAAGAAAAATAGGTGGCATTGGAAAATGTGTTGCTCTCCTCGAGTGCTAATCATGATTAGGTAACATGTTTTTGAAACAAAGTCAGGTTTAAAATGCTGTTAACTAATATGTTTTCAAGTAGGACCTGGCTGAGGGTTCATATGAGTTTGCATTTTATCCAAAGCAGTTTGTGCACCCATAAAGAGAGTGAAAAGTAGTGATTAGGCTGAAAAACATGGGATTCCTGGTGAAAGTATGTCTCTAAAGAAAACTGCAGAATGGAGATGGCCAGGGGCACCTGAAAATTGCATTTCCCCCTTTTCCTAGAGGCAGTAATAAGGCATGTCTGGCCTTTAGTGCTGCCTGTGACCAAGTGTGGAGCTGTACACACTCCCTGCCTCAGTTTCCCCTAATGTGCCATCAGGAAGTTCACTTATGCTTTATGTAGGGAACAGCACCCCTTCAGAGGCGTCTAGTTTATTAATCAAATGCTCAACAGGAATTACAAGCAGACCTTCTCCAGCATCTTAGCTGGGAGAGAGGTGAAATGGATGAACTAAGGCTGAAGTTCACCTGCATCCAGGTCCTTTACTAGAAGGGGTCTTTTGACTTGGGTGTCTTTCCTGAAGTCAGGTCTCTTGCCAGTACCTGGAGAGAATCCTTTCCTCAAACCCATGGCAGCAATTATTCAAGGGCAGCTTATACCAAACCCAAGGCCAATACACAGGTGTACAACATTCCTTGCCTTGGTTTCCTCACCACTCTTGAATGTTCTTTGGGATTTGGTCAGAATCTCTGAAAAAATCTGCAATCTCCCTCATGAACTTGGCTTCTCCAGAACATGGAGTCTACCTGACCTCCCAGAAAACACCATCCTAGCCACCATGGATGTAGAGGCTCTCTACACAAACATCCCACACACAGATGGAATACAAGCTGTCAGGAACAGTATCCCTGATGATGCCAC
>NC_133775.1:21324207-21425837 GCF_003597395.2 Chelonoidis abingdonii
TGCATCTGACGAAGTGGGTATTCACCCACGAAAGCTCATGCTCCAAAACGTCTGTTAGTCTATAAGGTGCCACAGGATTCTCTGCTGCTTTTACAGATCCAGACTAACATGGCTACCCCTCTGATACCTGACCTCCGCAGCCAGTGTCCTCCAGACCCTGTCTGGACCAGCAGTCAAACAGGTTCCTCCTCACTCCTCTAACCTTCCCCTTTGTTTCTCTCTTGGCCCTTCCTCTGTCACTGTGAGTCCCTCTGTGTTTTTAAAGGCCTGCACTAACACCTAGTTTCTTTTTCCCCCCCTTCTGGGAAAATTCCACTGCTCTAACCCTCCCCTCCCCTTGCAGACCAGCTGGAATAACTGGATTCTTCTAGCTCTGATACCCTGCTTAGCATATCCATTGTCCTGCCAAAGCACAATCATTAAAATATTAATGACTAGTTTTGTTTGTTCAATAGCTTCTCCCAGATAGAGTGTGAGATATGTGACAGGGTCCTTGTTAGCTCATGGCTGGTTTACTGCACATTGATTTTATGAGCCAATATATATAACTCCAACCCTCAATCAGAATTTATAAATTATACCTGTACAGATCCTCCAGGTCGTCACATAAGTTACTACTCAACAGCCTTATCTTCAGTAGAAAAAAGATGTTTTTGAATTATACCCCAAGGTTTACCTTGACAGCTAATGTAAATCTACCACTTGCTATGTCTACACTAGGATTTTAACATAAATTAGTTGACACATAGCCAAGATGAGTAAGCCTTTTTCTAACACCGAGTTGAGCTGTTTTAAGAAAAGGTGTGTATTTAAAGCGATATAAACTGGAACAAATATCTATGTAGACAAATCCTAAATGTATCAGAATGTAGCAACACTCTAGTGCTAATTACCCCCTGAAGGAGATCTCCTGGAAGAGGAAACATGGAATCTCAAAGTCCCAGAATGAATGTAATTGAAAGAGAAACTGCCTTTTTGTTGTTGTTACTGAGAGCTAATTGTTTGTTGACAATAAATAGAGAAAGTAGCAGTCTGACAGGTAATATCTACTACAGTTGTGGCTCTCTGTTGGATTGCACTGACAAAGTTAGTGGGAGCTTTTAGGAGCCTGACTCAGTTTACTCACAAAAGGAACACTAAACTAAACTATTATAACAGATAATTTTCTGTAGTCAGGATTAACAAAGGGGAACAAAACTACGCATCTGTTTTTGCATAGTTTAAGGTTTAATAAGCTCAGTTCTTAGCAAGTTTATTCCTTTTTCAAGTATCCATTTAATGGTGATTTGATTTTATAAAACATGTATTTAGGGCAAGGGAAGCTTCTGCCCCCCAGTAAATGGAATATTCATGTAACAAGTCTAATAATGATAAACATGTAATAGGCTATTCCTTCACTTGTTAACCTAACAGAGCATTTATTAAGAATATAAGATCTTTTCGGAGGCTTATTCCTAATATGCTGCATTGTCCTCTTAAATTGGCTTTGCAGAGAGTGCTGTTTTGGAATTCAATTTACATTTCTCTTCCCCTGATCAAACTGAGGGACACTGTTGAATGAAAAAAGCAAACTTAAAAGTACTGTTTTGGGGCCCAATCTTGCTCCCAGGGAAATCAAGAGCAGAACTCACATTGACTTCAAAGGAAGCATGATCATGGCGTTTGGACTGAAGAACTGAGTTCTAATCAAAGATCTTTTTTAATCCCTGCTTGTAATTATTAAATCTTTATATATGGAGAAATATTTAAATTAGGCAAAGTTAAAAAAAGATTGAAGTGATGGCTGAAGTCCCTTGAAGAAAGAGAAGAATGATCTATAAGGAGTCAGAAAAAGCTAGTGTGTGGAGAATATTTGATTGCCCAAAAAGAGAGATAAGTAAAGGATCTACCTTGGAATGTGTTTTTATTCCTAAGCTAGTTTCTAATATAGGGAAAAGATCTGAATATTTAAGCAGTTGCCAGTTTTATCTTTCACATATTTATTTTTTTCTTGAAGACTATTAAAAAGGTAAGTGGAGATGAGGTGAATGAATAATTCATAACGAACATTTTCAATCAGTTATTTTTGCCTCGTGTTGATTCACAAATTATCCACAAAAGATTGTGATTTTATTGCTTGGTTTCATTACTCAAAATTATTCACCAAATTTCTGTAAATTGTTTTTATTCTGTGAGATTATTCACGAGTATTTTGAGGCGCCTTGTTGATATTGGGAATTAAATCTATGTGTGGACAAAAGTTTCATTTGGCAAACTGTATTGATACTAATCTTGAAAGCAGATTGCTCCACAGCTTGTTAAAAGAAATAGCACGAATACGAGTTTGAATACGAGTCTAATGGGTCAGAAATCATAGGGTATAAAGATCCAGCAACAAAGTGTTGGATTGCATGTGCATGCAGGTCATCTCCTGCAACAAAAAGAAAATAAAGCCAAAAGTGGGCACTAGCCTCACTGATAACTGATTAGCGACAGAAATGTCTTGCAGGAGATAGAATAGATGAAAACGAGAAAAATTAACTCTTTCTCTGCTGTTACTCCATCGCACCTGGTGGGCTGCTGTTGTTTCATTCAATATAGATGGTGTGTTCAGAAGCTGTTCAGGGGTTAAATTATGTTGCAGAAACTAAAGGGTACAGATTTAGAGAATGGGCTATAGTGACAGAAAAATAATTCAGTAGTTCAATTTGACTTCCTCAGTAGCTAGAGGATAAGATGGCTGTCAAAGGATATAGAATGGCATCCTTCAGAGACTGTTCAGTTACATTAATAAACTGAGCTGATTTGCCAAATGAAAAGGATAAAGCTGTCATTGACTCATCCAAGGGTTTTGTGGCTATAATGCTCCATGTGCTAAGCTCAGGATTAAACAGGGTTCAGAAAAGAACTAGATGCATTCATGGAGGATAGGTCCATCAATGGATATTAGCCACGGTGGGTAGAAATGGTGTCCCTAGCCTCTGTTTGCCAGAAGCTGGGAATGAGCGACAGGGAATGCATCACTTGATGGTTACCTGTTCTGTTCATTCCCTCTGGGGCACCTTGCATTGGCCACTGTCGGACGACAAGATACTGATCTAGATGGACCTTTGGCCATTCTTATGTTCTTATATTATGAATATTAATAGAGATTCAGAGAAGCCTTATGATTTAGAAGACTGAGTATAAGGAAGGGAGCCAGAACCCTTTGGAGTTCTAATCCCTCATCTGCTGCTGCACTTTGACCAGGGCTAAGTCATTAAAGAGCTGTCTCAGTTTTCCTGTCTATAAAATGGGTATGGAAATTCTTAACAGGGGATTTGGGAGGATTATTTACCTTTAGTTTGTAAAATTCTGTTTAAGCACTAAGTATGGTTTTATTAGCAGCACACTCGATAGGCTTTGTGGAAGTTGTTGTAACAGTTTCATCTTCTACCCTAAATTTTGTTAGTGCCCTCTCAAAGAAAGCTCTTGTTGTTGATAAGACTAATACATTACTATATGATAAAAAGGTTCAAGTGACCCCTCCCCCCAATCTCTTTCCCCAAAAGGGATTTGGTGAAAGCAGCCAGGAAAAATTCAAGAGGGTTCAGAAGTTGAAAAGAATGGAGATTGCTGAAGAAGTTTACAGCAGCTTTACAGAGGATTTGCTTTCACTCACAGATGTAATGACTGGGGATGTGTTTGCCAAACGTGTCAGGGGCAAGTGCCATTTTGTAGATGTGTAAAAGGAGGATGAAGCATGCCTCTTTCTGATTTTCCAAAACAAATACACAGCAAACTCTTCATAGCACTCACTGGCAAAAGGAATAGCAGAAAAAGAGCAAGCATTAGGATGGAGCAGGGAGTCCGTAATCCAGAATCAGCCCAATGAGATGCTAGTAACTAGGAGATGACAATAAAAAACTGGTCTTCAGATGAATATGTGATGCAGGAGCAGTTGCAAAACTGTTTTAGAGCAAGTTTGTCAAGAGCTAGGGAAAGCAAAACACTG
Organism: Chelonoidis abingdonii; assembly: GCF_003597395.2. Lineage (NCBI taxonomy): Eukaryota > Metazoa > Chordata > Testudines > Testudinidae > Chelonoidis > Chelonoidis abingdonii. The sequence continues at coordinate 21,328,181 of NC_133775.1, forward strand.
TAGGTATCAGTATATATGCAATGCCAACAGACCTTGGTTGGCAGCAGTGGCTGGGATCAAACCTGAGATCTCTGGAGCTTAATTCATGAGCCAAAAGATGCATGTGTCTTAGCCAAGGCTGTAGCAGACTCATCAATCTATAGCTGGTATAGCCGCCATTAGATGAGAACAGAGTGCCACACCAAGCAGGTATGAATTACATATGGATTATCACAGTTGGGTTGATACACTGTATATTTGTGCCTGAGAATTTGAGGAATCTTAATGTTTTGAAGAATTAAAAGAAAACGAGGAAGAAGACATTGAACTAGCTATGGTTCCAATGATAAGATTTTATCACAAGTCTCATATTTGGTGTTTTTCTTAAAGCTCCAGCTCCCGGAGTTCATATTATTAGATTATTTTTATAGAGGATAGACTTATCAATGGGTATTAGCCAAGATGGTCATGGATGCTACCCCATGCTCTGAGTGTTCCTAAGGCTCTGACTGTCAGATGCTGGGACTGGACTATAGGAAATGAATCACTTGATGACTGTCCTGTTCTGTTCATTCCTTTTTGAAGCATCTGCCGTTGACCACAGTTGGAAGAGAGGTTACTGAGATAGATGGACCATTCATTGTTCTAACACAGTATAGCCATTCTCATGTTCTTAGGTGAAAATCTTGGCTTTCTTTTATAAAAAATGTCAGTTTCAAGCCCTTATGGCTGCAACGTAAAGCTTGACAATGTGGACTCTAAAGGCCCAAAAGGCAGAAGACAAATAAAAAGAACAAAACATTTAATTTGTTTACAAATCTTATAATTTAAGACTATCTCGTGAGTTTTTGCAGTCTGACTCACGGATTTTTAAATAGTTGCCATGGCAGTGCTAACCCAGTTTAATGAAAGTAAAGTCAAATCGATGCGGCACTGACTAGGTCAGAGAAAGAGTTAGTGAGGAGGAGAATTTGAGACTCAGGCTGAAACACTGACTTTATTAGACATTGCACCTCTGTATGTCATGACTGAGTTTGTTCCTTAGCAGTAGGCCATTTCCTCCAGTTGGGACACTGGCCATCTGTGGTAGATCAAAAACATCCTTTACTTGCTGGGAGAGGCAGTTAGAGGCAAAGAACCCAGAGAGGCCTATACAGGTGTTACATGAAGCTGAATACATTCTCAGAACTGATTTCATTTTGTAAGTATCTAACGATTCTGCATGCTCTCAAACTCAGTTTATAAGTAGTAATTAGTATTGTGAATGCTACTCATGTTCAAACATTAGTAGTAATCTTGAGATAAACATTTTGGCCAGTTTAGTTTTTATATATATATATAAAAATTCCCCTCTCACCCCTATGGGTGGTATGTGTCTTCCTCAACCTCGGGTCCTCTACCAGAGGCCTGGGAGTTTGAGGGTTCTGCCACGTATCTTAGCTGTTCCTAGCACTGCACTCTTCTGGACAGAGAGCTCTGATGTTGTTCCTGGGATCTGTTGGAGCCACTCCACCCAGCTTAGGAGTCACAGCCCCGAGTGCTCCTACTACCACTGGACCACTTTGGCCTTCACTTTCCCACATCCTCTCTAGTTCCTCTTTCAGCCCTGGTACTTCTTCAGCTTCTCATATTCTTTTCCTGATGTTGCGTCACTTGGCACTTTGCTGTATCTATCACCACCACTGTCTTCTGGTCCTTGTCTATTACACCGATGTCTGGTTGATGGCCAGTACCTGTCTGTCCGTCTGGATCTGAAGTCCCACAGAATCTTAGCCCTGCTATTCTCCACAACCTTCTGTGAATCTCCCATCTGGTCTTGGAGGATCTAGCCCATCGCTGTGCAGATGCTCCTGTACACAATGCCAGCCACTTGGTTGGCCGTTCAGTGTATGCTGTTCCTGCCTGCATCTTACATCCTGCCACTATGTGTTGGACTGTTCTCTGGGCCTCTCTGCACAGTCTGCACTTGGGTCCTCTCTAGTGTGGTAGACGCCTGCTTCAGTGGATCTGGTGCTCAGTGCCTGTTCCTGTGCTGCTATGATCAGTGCCTCAGTGCTGTCTTTTAGTCCAGCCCTTTCCAGCCACCGTAGGATTTCCCATGTCAGCCACCTCACTGCTATCTGTCGACGGTACATCCATGCAGGGTTTGTCTTGCCATGGACTCTTCTGCTTGGGCTTCCTCCCATGTCTGCTGCTGCCTCAGGCATTCTCTCAGCAGCTCATCTTTGGGGGCCATCTTACTGATGTACTCCTGGATGTTCCGGGTTTCGTTCCAGGACAGTGGCTTTGACGCTCACCAAGCCCGCGCCGCTTCTTTCCGGCCGGTATACAGTCTCTGGGTGTTGGACTTGGGGTGGAAACCTCCGTGCATTGTAGGAGCTTCCGGGTCTTCACATCGGCAGCCTCCATGTCCTCCTTGGCCAGCTCACTATACCGCGCGGCATCTTGATGACCGGCAGGGCGTATCTGTTGATGGCGTGGATCTTGTTCTTCCCACTGAGCTGGCTGTTCAGGACCTGTCTTCATCCTTTGGTAATACTTGGATGTTGCTGTCTTTCTTGCCTCCTCATCGTGGTTTCCATGTGACTGTGGGATGCACATGCAGGTACTTGTAGCTGGTCTGTATGTCTGCTATGTGGCCCACTGGTAGTTCCACCCCATCAGTCTTGACTACCTTCTCTCTTTCATACCATTCCGGCACACTTCTCCAGTCCGAATGACATCCGTAATCACTGTTAGATCCACGTCAGGTGATTAGCGAGTCGATGTCTCGTTCATTCTTAGCATACAGCTTGATGTCATCCATGTAGAGGAGGTGGCTGATGGTAATTCCACTCCGGAACCTGTACCCGTATCCAGTCCGTGTGATTATCTGGCTGAGGGGGTTTAAGCCTATGCAGAACAGCAGCGGGGACAGTGCATCACCTTGGTATATGCCGCTCTTGATGGCCACTTGTGCAAGCTGCCTTGAGTGACTTCCAGTGTTGTCTTCCATAGTCCCATTGAGTTCTTGAGGAAGGTCCTAGTGTCCTGTTGACTTTGTATAGCGCCAGACATTCACAGATCATGTGTGGGGCATTGAGTCGTGGGCTTTCCTGTAGTCAATCCAGGCTGTGCTCAGATTGGTCTGTCTATCGGAGCGACTGGATAGCGTAGTGGTTAGAGCATTGCCCTTTGATACAGGAGACGCCTCTTATACGAGAGACTGGGGTTCAAATCCTGTGTTGGTACCCAACATTCCAGTAGGGGTCCTGGGCAAAAGCCCCCTAACGCTTCACCTGCCTACCTCAAAATATGAGAGTGACACGAACTAGGAGAGTCATGCCGGCTCGGACGTCGCCAGATTAACAAGGTCCGTGCCAGATGTTGAGGAACCAGGACAATCTGAACGATAAGTAGGCTACTGGAACAAACCATTCATGGACGAGACAGAGAACCTGGAATTGATGGAATGCTACTACAACAGTAGACCTAATGAGAGGGGATATATGAAACGTATGAGGGGACTATGGATGGACAAAAGACCTACATCCACACTTACTGAGAAACAGCTAGTTACGCAACGCTTTCAACATAGTAAGAGGAAGCTGCTCTCACAGCTTGAGATAGACCAACTCCACATTAACATCCCAGACTCAAGAAGACCTGGAAGAACAAGTGGATGTGCAGCCCACACCTGAAGCTGAACTTCACTGCCACCCCTCCATTGCAGAGCACAGCAGCTGATATGAGGCATAAGATCATGGAGAAACTAGCGTACAGTCAATCCTCGAGACTGATTACCAAGGCTCAGTGGAGAAGTACCATCAGATAGTATGTTAAAAGATTCCAGTAGAGCCTCATGACAATCCTACTACCACATAACTCAAACACCAATGAACGGTAATATGCTACAGCCTCTGTAATCCTGGAGAGCTTGGCTACTCGATCAAGAAGAAACACAGTATGTACCCACCCTGGAAAATGAGGTTGGAGGATAACATCAAGGTGACTCGGAGAGAAGTTAGTCAGCTGGTGAACTACAGAAGGATGTAGAGATTAAGGATAAGACTCGTCTACTGAAAAAATACAAGGGCCTGACTCCATCTGAAGCCCTAGAGACTGCTAAACAAGGCTCACAGCACTGGCTATCAGGCTAAGAGATACACTAGAGAAGCGGAGGCTAAAAAAGTAAATGCCCTGTTCTCCAAAGAAACCATCCAAGGTGTACTCCCAACTGCAGTGCAACACCACAATAGCAGCAGAGCCAGCAGCAGCAAAACTGAACAGTACTGGAGAACATGTGGGAGAAAGAGAAGACTCATAACACCAGCGCAAAGTGGCTTGCAGGACCTGAGCACAGAATCTCCCAGAACAGAAACCAGTCACCATCACAGTAGAAGACATCCAGCAGCGGGTCAAGAACATGAAGAGCTGGACAGCACCTGGACCAGACATGATCCACACCTACTGGCTAAGAAACTAACAGCGGTGCATGAACGCCTAGCAGCACAGATGAACAGCTGCTAGCAGCAGGCTCCCACCCAAACTGGCTAACACAAGGAAGGACAGTGCTGATCATGAAAGACCCCTGCAAGGGAACAGAACCGGCCAATAACCTGCCTCCCCACAACATGGAAAGTCCTATCAGGCATCATAGCCACCAAGCTACAAGACCATATGGGCCAGTAACATAAGCACAGCTCAGAAGGGCATTGGGAACAACACCAGTTGCTCATAGATAGAGCAGATATATACACACACACAGTCTGCTTGGCGCTTAGAAAGAATAGTTTAATCCATAGCTTATATTTTGTTCATCAGTAGGAATACTGGACTCTGCTAGCAAGACAAATTGGAGATTGTTGCAGTGTTTTCTCACACATCGTCTTGTCAAAGATTTGGAAAGACTCTCTTGATGGGTCTCACTTACTGTTATGTTTGTGCCAGCTTTTGCCAATTAAAATAATCCTGGTCAGAGATAAAACATCAGTCACTGTTTCTTGTCATGCTTGAAGAAATCCAAAGACATTATTAGCAAAACAGGGAGAATGCCTTTCTTTTAGGATTTCTCAGACTTAAAACTTTTTCTGTACTGCGAACTTAATGACCTACGGGACTAACAAAGCTATACAGAAAATCATAAAGTGAAAGAAGCCCAAGAGTGCAAACCAGTGTTGTAGAAAGTACAGTGAAAATATGTAACTCCAGTTCTGAGAGGAAGAGTGCTGTAATACTTAGGATTGTGTTACTTAGGATTGTAATACTTCTGTTGTGAAAAGCAGGCAAAGGATAATCAAAACATAAAGCTTTCAGCAGAATATTCTTTAGTTTTTTGGAGCAGGCACCATCTTTTTGTTAGGTGTTTGTATAGTGCCTAGCACAGAACAGTCCAGGTCCTTGACTGGAATTGCTAGGCATCACTACAATACAAATAATGCATAGTAATAGTCGACATGAGAGAGAATTTCTTAACACTGATTGAATCACATTTTTTGGTTTATCATGATTATCTTGAATTTGACTGAAATGTTTAAATGACATGAAATATAAAAAAATGAGGAGCTACTGAAATCTCTTCAGGAAAATGCAGAAAGCATTGTAGTTATGTTTGGATATGGTATTCTTCATTTCTTTTCCTAAGCTGTTGAGTATTATTATTGTGTAGCAATAAGCTGCTGTACTTGTGGATGAAGTGATTCCTATAGCAACAAAATTTAGTGGGAGTTCTATATACAGCTGAGATGCATCATGTGGAGCTCAGAGGAAACTAGGGCAAAATTATATTGTTCTGTAACTTGAAGTTATTGGCAGCTAATTTATTTTCTGGTACATCTGTGCTATGGTCATTACTGAAACATTAATTTGGATAACATCTAGGGGAGTTCTGGTTTATGGCCAGTTGCCGCTGAATGTTGAATGTTGGCGCTGAATGGGTGGTGGCAGTGGCCTCTTCTACACAGCAAATCTAGACTTCTGGTGGGAGAATAAGAAATGTAGCATTACAAAAAAGAATTCCTCCTACATATGTCTATAAATGATTCTAGCAGCTTTAGGTATCACAGTCGTGCAGGCAATCAGAAAAGTATTTGATTAATCTTACTGGCATATCTCTGTAACGTGGGCGTATTAGAAATCTGCATGCACAGTATTCCCTTTAGTTAAGCTTCTGTGAATTCTTCTGCATATGGTACAACCTTCATACTAGATTGCCCACATTTTGCAGGGCTGCAGATATTTATTTCAGCCAAGTTCCCTGCAGCTCTGTATCTATCTGTACTTATTGTTGCCAGTTTGTCCACGTAACTGCACATATACTCAGCTGGGATTATTTATATAGTAGTGTGGCCACTCCAGTCATAATGACATATTTATTAAAGATAGAGTATATGCACCAACCAGCAGGTATGGCATTTATTTTACTGCCCACACACACCAGCTGGCTTTCATTCATAGATGGGGTAAACTACCCATCTGTAGTGGTTCTAGAAATGTTGAGCTTAGAAAAAAAGCTTGTCCTTGTTTCAGAAGCTGCTCAGTTAGAGGATCTTGTGCAATTAGTAGCTGGAGTTGCCAGGCCTATGGATAGTAACACTGGCTGTGAGTTAACACTGAATTAAGCTGCTGCATGTTCACCATAAAAATAGTGAAAACTGGCTAATCAAGAATGTTCCTTTCAGCTCCAAGCAGCAGGGTATGAGTCTGTCAGAGCCAGCGAGAATCCATCAGGGAGTGTGCAAGGGTGGATCTGTCTCACTGGTAATCAATGTGAGTACTTGTTTGCTTAGCATACCCTCACTGACTGCCAGGGTTATTGACTAGATGGAGTGTTCTATCAATACTGCTATTTTGGGAGTTGTTTTCCAGCCTCTCTTTGGTCGGTTTATTCTGGGCATCTAAGAACAGTGCTGCCAGGAGTCATCGCAGCTTGTCTCTACTCTGAGTGTGAGGCTGGCAACACTTCACATATATCATGGAGAAGGAGCTAATGGGACCTGCAAGCCAGACAAGAACAAAGAGTTAGATGTACCAAAACTTTAAAAATTTCTTCTATAGTTTGGGCCTGGTGGTGCTTTTGAGCCTTCCTAGATTTGCTTGGTTTTGCTAGTTAAATCAAATAAGGTGTGTGCACAGTATATGGCAGAGTCTGCACTACACACTGCTTGCATTCCCACTGGTTAGGAATTTGCCATTGCACACGATTCACAGTTGCTACAGCAACTCAGGACCTATCCGTAACAGGAAGAACAGCAGAGCACACATTTTATTTATTTTTACCGAAGTTCCACAGTTCGAGTTTCATTTTCATCGCTCTACAAACCCAAGAGTGGTACTGATAGCTAAATCCTGGCACATGAAAAAAATTTGGTTATTTATATATTGTTGTTTAAAATAGTCCAGTTCATTACTCTAGGCACAGGCACATTAACATTCACAAATCTTATATATCCATTCAGCCCAGCAGAATTTTTTTAACCCCCCTGCCCCAATCCCTAAATCTTTCATTAATTTACCCTTTCTCAAAATCCTGATGGACCAGTCAGGCCCTGAAGCTTTAGCTGAAGGTCTCATATTGATCTACTGACGGAGAAAACAAGTTCCAGAATCAATGGCCCCTTCACTGAAAATCTAAGAATTATTTTTACTGCATCACCCCTTCCGTTTAATCCAGGAGACTTTAATTTTGAATAGCTCAGCTGCCATGAAATGACACAAGAAGAGTAGTCTCCCATGTAGCCAGGAACCAAATGATTTATAGTTCAACACTGTCACCTGAAATTACCTGTGGAAATGAACTGGAAGCCAGTACAGATCATGGAACTGCGAGGTATGCTACCAAACATTCAGTTACTGCATTCTCTGCTACCTGAGGCTTCAATAAGATCTTCAGGTTTAGCCCCAGGTGTAACCTCAGTAATCCAGTCAGGGTGACAAAGGTGTGGATTATGGTAGCAATGTCTACACGTGTCACCAGAAGATCATCAACCCACCAAAACCAGTGTAGTCTCTTTAACATGCCCATGCCTAAACCAAATGTACTAGGATCAGTGAGACCTGAGGACTCAGATGCTGCCAGAGTAACAGTCTTGTAACCATCACACAAGACACCCTAAAAAAACAGCTGGCTATTTTCAAGAGAGCAGGAATTTGCCATTGTGTACTCTACTAAAATGTCCCTCCCATCCTCTGAGCAGTGTGCTGTTGCAGTTTAGTGCCTGCCCTTTACTCTAGTGGTGGCTGCATTTCAGGGTGTGGGTGTGTATGTAGCTTGTAAACAGCTTTGGAATCTGAAAGAGGCTATAAAATGTAAAATGCTCTTGTTGTTCTTGTATAAGGAATTAAATGAACCTCTATTACCTGGAAGTTTATATCATCTTCTCCTCTGTTTTAGGGCTAATGTGGATCATGACACTATGAAGTCTGTATGGTTAGTTCTCATATCTGAGATCAATCAGCAGCTGTTAGGAACATCAGCTTCTGTCAGATTTCCACATGGATTGCCTATTTCATAGCAAACTCTGCAGTGCGATATGTTCTTATACAGTTTCCTTTATATAAATCATCACAACATGCCTTGATAGTGAGAGCCAATCTGTCCGATCCTAATCACTGTTGCTCTGAGAGAGACAATCATAGACCACTTCTGTAGTGCTGCTTATGTTCATCTCCTCCCCTAGGTTAAAGATACTACGCTTGATCTTAGGTCACAGAGAGCAGAGAAGTATAACAATAAGCATGCAAAGTGCACTAAGTATCTGAAATCCAGTTGACAGAGAGGTTTACACGCTAAAAAGACGTTCATCTCCCAGTTATAGTGTGAGCTTTAAATATTGTTGAAAATCATGAGGAAATTGATAAACATGTTTAATGATCTGCTGTTGAAGATGGTTCAAATTATAGCTACTATTGAACAGGGCTGGGTCCAGGCACCAGCATTCCAAGCTGGTGCTTGGGGCAGCAATCTGCAAGGCGCGGCAGTCCCTGTTGTTTTGCCCTCAAGCAGCACACCCAGTTGCCGCCGTGGACAGAGGGGGCAGTCCATGTGCCCTTAGGGCGGCAGGCACGTTTCCGCGCTGGCGGCAATTCGGCAGCAGCTTCTATATTTAGCTGTCTGTGACGGCTTCAGCTAAACATAGAAGCTGCTACCGAATTGCAGCCACCATGGAAACGCGTCTGCCGCCCTAAGGGCACACGGACTGCCCCAGCTGCCATAGCAATTCGGTGCGCTGCTTGGGGCAGTGAAAACTGTAGAGCCAGCCCTGCTATTGAATGATCTGTAAAACAGTAGTAAACTACTGAAACCTGGAAGTCAATTCATTGTTTAAGTTGTTGCCTATATAAGGTTGTGTGACATCACATCAATATATCAGGCTGTCATATAGGACACTGAAACAAAATGTATTTGCTGTTTGTCCACTAGTGAATTGTTGTCCATTGTTGAAATATATGAATTCTCTTATATGGGGGTCAAATCCTGGCTCTGGTTAAGTCAATGGAAGATTTGCCATTGTTGTCAGTAGGGACCAGAATTTCACTCACAGTTACATTTGCAGTCATAGCTTACTTTCATTCTGTACATGGAACTGCCATTGTAATCAGAGATATCTGTACAGTAGCAGAAGACAAAATGGTGTTGTCAAGGTTCCTTTCCAGCTCTGAACTCTAGGGTACAGATGTGGAGACCTGCATGAGAACCTCTAAGCTTGACTACCAGCTTAGATCCGGTTTTGCTGCCACAACCCAAATTATTTATGAGTCATTTGGGAAACTCTGTCTACCTCCCCGCCGAATATCTCCCTCCCAAGTACTGTAACCCTTCCCTGGGTAGCCTTGAGAGACTTCTCCACCAAAGTCCTGGTGAACACCAATCCAAACCCTTGGATCTTAAAACAAGTAGAAATTAACTATTCCCTCACCTTCCACCCTTCCCCCAATTCCTGGTGCGTCCAGATCCAACCCCCTTGGATCTTAAAACAAGGAAAAGTCAATCAGGTTCTTAAAAAGAAGGCTTTTAATTAAAAAAAGAAAGGTAAAAATCATCTCTGTAAAATCATGATGGAAAATAACTTTACATGGTAATCAGAGTCAAAGAGCCCAGAGGAACCCCCTCTAGCCTTAGGTTCAAAGTTACAGCAAATAGAGGTAAACCTTTTAGCAAAAGGAACATTTACACGTTGAGAAAACAAAGATACAACTAACATGCCTTGCCTGGCTGTTACTTACAAGTTTGAAATATGAGAGACTGGTTCAGAAAGGTTTGGAGAGCATGGATTGATGTCTGGTCTCTCTTAGTCCCAAGAGCGAACAACCCCCAAAACAAAGAGCACAAACAAAAGCCTTCCCCCCACCAAGATTTGAAAGTATCTTGTCCCCTTATTGGCCCTTTGGATCAGGTGTCAGCCAGGTTACCTGAGCTTCTTAACTCTTTACAGGTAAAAGGATTTTGATGTCTCTGGCCAGGAGGGATTTTATAGTATTGTACATAGGAGGGCTGTTACCCTTCCCTTTATAGTTATGACAAGTGTATAGAGACTTCCTCTCAAAAAAATAATGTCCTGTGAATTATATCGACTTGTTCTGTGGTCCATAGTTTTTGAGTTGCATATATGACATTGTTTTTAAAAAATAGACAAGCAATGGAATCACCTCTCGTGTTTTCCTACAAATCCAAATAAGGTTTCATTTCTGTCCTACTTACTTTAATTCATTATATGAGCTTGTCACAAATCTGTTGCTCAGACTAAATTTGTGTCCTTCAGGTTGGGAATAAAATAGCTGTTGTGGTCTGTGAGGTTGAATTTCCTAGGCACACATTAAGATGAGTTACCTTTTGATTAATTTAAATTTAAACTTTGCAAAATAAATAGAAGTGCAAGCAAGAGACACAAGACGCTTCTGGATGTGCTCTGTTTTGGGTATGCTTTGCTCTTTGTAATGTAATTGTATGCTGATATTAGTTTTCAATGTCCTGAGATATTCCTTTGGCACTGAGAAGTGCTCATATACCCTATGGTACAATATTTGAAAGAGTAGTTGCAGAGTGCATTAGGTGAGTAATTGTAGCTTGTTTCAAATTCTTGTAGAATGCTGAAGACAAATGCTGATGGTATTTATCCTTGCATCATGTTAAATGCCTTAAAGACAGCTCAGTGCTGGTGATGTACATCTCATTTAGATTTGAATGCACTCAGGAATTAGAGGCTGAGTATAATTATTTGGTCTTCATCAGTGGGAACAGTAGTGTTTGTACAGCTTCCGTACTGCGTTCATCTAATCAGTCCATGTACAGTAGAACCTCAAAGTTAAACACCAGAGTTACAAACTGACCCTACATGTCATTTGGAACCAGAAGTACGCAATCAGGCAGCAGCAGAGACAACAAAACCAAATACAGTACAGTACTGTGTTCAACATAAACTACTACTAAAAAAAAAGGAAAGCAGCATTTTTTTCTGCGTAGTATAGTTTCAAAGCTGTATTAAGTCAATGTTTAGCTGTAAACTTTTGAAATAACAGCCGTAAGGTTTTGTTCAGAGTTACGAACTTTTCAGTTACGAACAACCTCCATTCCCAATGTGTTTGTAACTGAGGTTCTAGTTTAATAATATTTGGTTTAATTTTGTGCAAAGTCCAGTTTTTAAAGATATCAAATGTTAGTTTTCCTGACTTTTGCAGATTTAGACTGTACAGCTGCAGAGAGAAATGAGAGACTATAACATTGGTTGAAATTGCTGTCCAGTCCAGTCCTCCTTTTCTTCCCTGGATGCCCCCAGATAAAGGTCAATCAAAGGTTCAAATTATGAAGAATGTCTGTTTTGTGTTTTAGAATTCTTGGTTTATATTCAGTGTTCTTTTTCTGTTACAAAAGGACATGAGAGAACTTTTCTGAATGTGTAAATCTGTAGAATAATTAAAATTCCATTTGCAGCAGAATGTAAATTCTGTTGCTGTGATATATGATACGGGATTTTATCCAATCTCTTTAATTAAATACCAGTTTTCTGAATTCCAAATACTTGATTAAGTGATTTTTTTAACCTGCATATAATGTGCACCTTTTGAAAGTCACGCCTACAGGTTGTCAGAGGAGACCAAATGCTTTTATGAGATAAACACAATGTGTAAGTAAAATCCAAATGAAGTCATCCTCAGCCCTTTTTTTAGCATTTTCGTTACTTGTTGTGACAGTAATGTTCCTTCCGCTTTTCTAAGAATAGACAAAAGTCTCCCATGAGCACAAACTGAAAAATGTGTTCCTTGAATCTTAATGAGATTCAATTCTTCAGGTTTTAGCAATGAAAATACCACTTTATCTTCTGACCTTAAAGTTTTATGCCAAACTTTATTGGATCCTGTAACATCTTCTTCAAAAATGGTTGTGAAGTGAATTGATGGAACATCAAGCGGACATACAACTAATGGTATGGGTACTGCAGGTTGGGAACTTGTGAGCTAGAGTATCGTTTCCTGTTACCCTTAATGGCGATCAATGTTCCCTGTAATTTTTTACATTCATATATGGAATGAATTTTGTTATGTGCACCAATATGGAGGTGATGTGTGGTGGGGTGGGGCCCAGGGGTTTGAACTGTGGGAGGGGGCTCAGGGCTGGAGCAGAGGGTTGGGGTGGGAGTGGGGATAAAGACTCTGGCTGGAGGTATGGGCTCTGAGATGGGGCCGGGGATTAGGGGTTTTGGCTGCAGGCTGCCCTGGGGCTGCGGTGGGGAGAGAGGACTGCCCCCAGCACTTTCTTGCTGCAGAAGCCCAGGGCCAGGGGAAAGGCACCTCTCCCTGCCGGGGCAGCTCCAGGGCTGGGAGACAGGTGCCTCTCCTCACTGCGTGCCTGCACAGCCTGTGATAGCTTGCTGCGCAGTTTAGAGGGGACTTAGATGGCGATCACTGTTTCCTTTTCAATATGAACCTTTCTACGGTACAGAATAGCTGTGGACATAGGTGATGAATTAGGGCCTGATCCAAAGCCTTGAAGTCAGTGGAAAGACTCCCATTGGAGTCCAGGCTCTTTGGATCAGGTCTTTAAATACAAGTTTCTAATTAGGCATTTGTTTTAAAATTTAGTAATAATCATTGTGTAATCAGGCTACATAGAAGGTTTAAGACCCCAGTAGAGGCGGTACAGAGTCAGACCACCCCAAATGAAGCTCTTGGGCTCATTATCTCTATCCAGGCATAGTGCCTCTGGAAGTAGAGGGGAACATGATCTCTGTCCAGTCTGTTCTTTCCCCATCCTCCTTGGGGAGACAAGTGCCAGTTTAGGTGTTGGCCTGGAGCAATCCTTTCCAAACTAGGAAGGTCAAGCTATCTTGCACTAGGATCTATCTTGCACTGGAACTTATTCTTTAATGTACTAAGATAAATTTTTACTGTGTTGTGTTGGACAATATTGAAAAATGTTCTTTGTGGTGCTTTGATAGCCAAGAGACTTGAAAAGTGCCATTTTCCCAAGCCCTGGCGGTTATTAAATAAATCTTGCTTCGTTCCTTGCCTGTCAGTATCTTTAATACATTAATTTTCTTTCTTTCTTGCCAAATATTCTGAATGGTGGAAAGATTTTTGGTTGATACATTATATTATGTGACAGCAGCAACTATTGATTCACAATAAATCCCATGTCTGAAGGGAAAAAAAATAGCAACACTCAGGTATTCATACCGCTTTCTTCTACTTATTTACCACCCACTTCCCTGGGAAAAACATCACAGCTCTGGTCGGGATCTTGGTTTTATATTCCATCCAAAATTAAAAGGCTCTAGCAATATACTGTCACCATGCACATGCTAGAGGGAGGAGTAGCACCAACACATGCGTTTTCCATGAAGGTCTCCCATCCAAGTACTGACCAAACCTGACTTGCTTAGCATCCGAGATCTGATACTACACAGTAACTTTATTTAGTATAATATATTCAGACTATATATATTCATATATGTGTAGCTGTACCTGAAGAGTTATGGCTGCAGACCATTAAGAAGGAACTGCTGCAGTGCAACTTGAGTTCTGAATTAAAATGAATTACTTAGTGTAGCATTTTCAGAGCAAGTTAGTCAGGGCTCATTGATCTGGGGTGCTTGGCTTTGCTAGGAAATTGCCTATATTTTTGTTGGCTGCGTTTAGTCTTTAATTGTCCCCAACCAGACAGCAATACTTATACAAACCATTTACTAGGCAGCCTTCCTTACTCCCTCTGATGGTTCCATGCTGCATCCTGTTTGCTGTGCCAGAATCTGGTGCAGTATACAAATACTGCACAATAGGTTATGGGGTATGATCAGGGTTGCTTCATAATCCATAGCAAAGTATAACGTTGGACATCAGCTCTTCAAAGAAGAGGTGACAAACAGCAAAGAGACAGTGCTGGAGGACCAGGGCCGGTGCAACCATTTAGGTGAACTAGGCGGTTGCCTAGGGCGCCAAGATTTGGGGGCGCCAAAAAGCGGCGCCCCCCCCAAAATTTTTAAATGGTTGCAGCGGCCGCTGCGTAGTCTGAGCTGCCGGCGGCAGCAGCTGCCTGCAGCCCGGCAGCTTAGGGCGCCCCCGGGGTCAGCGAGCATCCGCGGCAGCCCAGGTCACCCCGGGTCAGGAAGCCGCCGCAGCGGCCCGGCAACCCAGGGCGTCCCCCGGGTCAGGGAGCTGCTGTGGCAGTCCGGCAGCCCGGGACGCTCCCGTGTCAGGGAGCCGCCGCGGTGGTCCGGCAGCTCGGGGCGCTCCCAGGTCAGGAAGCTGCCGCCGTGATCCGGCAACCTGGGGCGCCTGCGGCAGCTCCGCCGGAGCCGCGAGACCCGCGCGGGGGGCGGCGAAATGTCCCAGCGCCTAGGGCATCAGAAATCCTAGCGCCAGCCCTGTGGAGGACCATAAGCTTACCCAACATTAAGGCAGCCAGACAACCTCACCCCTGCTCTATGGGATTACAGCAGCACTGCCAACCAACACTACTCATTTGCACAGCTGAAAGAAGAGGAGGGGAAGGAGGCAGTGTCTCGTCTACTGTGTCCTGTGCTTTGGAAACATGGGATCTGGGCACGTGTCACAGCCAGTCCACCCAGGATATAGTATGTCTACATTTGCTTTTTGAATAAGAAGAAAAAGCTGTATTAATTGTAGCCACATCATCAAGATAACACTATTATTAGTGTCACAGTCAAAATGATTTACCCTTGCAGAATACACCGGAAAATTAACCCCTTTGTTACACTGCTTAAACATATTCAGCTGGCCAGATGCCATAAAAGCCTCAGCAAAACATACGTTGCCTTGTACATGTCTGTTCTCATCTTTGGCCATCTCCAGCTCCCGCTGAAAAGAGTGACAGTTTTGCCCTTGACTTTGGTGGGAGCAGGATCAGATCCCTGGCACATAATTGCCTTGCAGCACCATTAGAACATAACCCCATACATGCATATTTCATCCTAAGATTTTAACTACCATAATAAACATAATTAATAATAATAACTAAGTTGGAAAAATCTATTATTTTTATGCTATAAAATTCAGCTCAGATTTGGCAAATGTGCATCTATCTTATTGATCAATTAATTTAGATTAAATTCGACAACTGTAAATGGCACCTGATACACAATAAATCTAAAATAGTTTTGAAAAGAGGCTTGTCTCCAGAATTCTGTTTCCATGAAGCCTGTCAAGGTGTCATCTTTATGGGCCAAAGCATAGGCCATTAACTGCTTTATAATTGTGACCACACCTGTACTTGATGAGAAAAAAAGACCCATTTATTGCATGCTGAAACTCATAAATTAATTAACCTTGAGTGCATGACACTTTGTAATTGGGAATTATATAAAGTGGCAGCTATAAAATCAATTTTATCGTTATGAGGGTACTCATATTTGTATTAGGGAATTGAACCAAAGGGCAGGAATGCCGTTAATACTTCTGTTCTGCTAACACACATTATGCACAAGCTTTCAGAGCGTAGAGTTATCCCATTAAGCACTGAAGGAGTAGATGAGTTCACAGTATGGAACCTTCAAATTTATAAAATAATGTAGAAAGCTCGGTAGAGACACTTAATGCCTTCTTAGTATCCAGAAGTTTCAATCACAGGGATCTCTTCCCCTTGAGTTTCTTTTTCTTCATAGTGTCTTAGATTTTGTTTAATTAAATTATTTACATTTTGAGGACTATTTTTCTACCTCTGCTTCTGCTTATGGAGGCCACTACTTGTAACACTTGCATCCTTTTGTAATAGCTTGTACACTGAGCAATTATCACATCCTATGGATTCTATTGTGCTGAGTTTTTAAAGATAAAGTGACACTTTGTTACATTTATTGGCTACGATCAGGAGAGGATCTATGAAAAATGTCAATAAGAATATAGTGATATTAATGGCTGACTCTGAGTCCTTGTGTGACCAATGCCTGGTGCAATGTTTTTCTTAAAGTTCTAGTCAGGTAAAAATTAAATCCATGCTTAATGGAGGTACCAACAAGGAGTATGTTAACTTTCTGTAGAATATTGACACCTATGGGATATTGCATCTTTTGGATGAGAGTATTATAAGAAAAGTTATCCCTCACACCAGCTAAATATTTAACCATAAAAACATAGGGCCAGGGCTTGTCTACACAGTGTGGCAATGCACACTATGGGGGTGTGATTTCTCAAGCACACTGTTTGAAATAGCACCATGTTAAAGGGCATTAGGGAACTTTGCTTGTGCACCAGTAGGTTGTACATGGAACAATTGATGCACAACGTGTTAGTGCGTGTTAGAAATCACACCCTCATCGTGGACATTACCACCTCTGTATACATATCCTTAGGGCCTGATTCTCACTCCTTTAATCTCATTTTACTCCAGTAGAACTCAGTTGATTTCAGTGGCATTACCTTAGCATAAAACGGATGTAACAAAGTGGAAACATATCCATGCTCATCAGACTCCTTTGTGTGTCTGTCATATGTACACAAACTCTCTAGAAGTTGTAGCAGAATTTTTTTAACAAGGTAAGTTACCCCTGGCCCAAATCCTGTCGTTCATTCTCTGTCCTCCTCTTTGCACAGAATTCTTTCTTGATCAGCAGAAATTAATAGGGAATAAGATCTTTGGGACTGAGCCCCCATGGCAAACTTTTCCTTTGGTGGGGTTACACAGTTTGTGTAAATCAGGACAGATTGTGGGACAAATCCTGCCCTTGGATGTTCTTGACTCCCATTAATGATAATGGAGCTCAGCACAAACATCCAAGGGCAAAATTTGGCCTTCGTCCTTGCCGTCTCGGATACCTTGTAAAATAAGCTATTTCATTTGTGCGTACTGGTTAGTTCACTGACCTTGTAACACACGTGCCCTAATGTTTGGCACTAAGAAGCAAAGATAGGCAAGTATATCAGACGAGAGTTGGCAGTACTTCACATTCTGTCCTGAATAAGGGGCCACTCGTAGCTGCAAAGCAGCAGGAGCAAACTGGCAACTAATGGTGACTCAGAATCACAATTCCTTCTGAACTGACTCAGAGTCAGTTTATCCCCTGCTATCCTGCCTCCTCCACTATGGCTGGAGTCAAAATCTCAGTAGGGCAGAGCAGAGTAAGTGGGAGGCCTTATTCCCACACACAGCTGAGTAAGGTCTGTGATCGTCTCACTCTGTGTATGCATTACTGGTTCATTACTGGTATTCATTATTATTAAATTCTGAATCATGCTGTGGGCCTGGATTTCCTATTAACTTCATTGAGGTTTGCAGGGGCTTGTTTTCAGGATTTAGCCCATTTAGTAGTTAAAAAACTAGAGTTGTATGGGCAAATGAATCAATCACTCTGCAGAACTGCAATCTATAAATGTTTTAATTCACTGTTACCCGTAAATTATGAATGTGAGAGAATGATAAAGGAAGTAATTTTCTAATAATTTCTTCTGATTTAGTCAAAAGAAAATAATATTTGCCTGATGCCACAGGAGCATTTTACAGGTCAAGCATTTCCCTTGAGCTAGTTTTCTATCACACTATCCACTCACATTTATCCTCTTCTCATTTGCTGATTTGTGACATTTACTTTAACCTGGGACCATCGACTTGTGATGCTAAAACTTTCCACGCACTGAAAACTTCCAGTTGCAGATTTCACGGCGGGGTGTTTTTGTCAGTGTGAAGTCAACCAAAATGAAGTGCAAAAGGCCATTGAACTACAAAAGCCCAGCTTGGTACAGGTGCTGTAACATGATGTTAGAAACATACAGGAAGTGAAATATTTGTTGTTCCTTTCTGACCTCTTGGGTTTCAAAGCACCATAGAATTAGTCACTGCTGGCCGGTTACCTGAACTATAAATTACATTTAAAAAAAATCTGCTCAGAGGGACTGGAATTCCTTACCTAAAATGACTAGTTGGAGCTGATTAAATGTGGTCTCATAAGCATTCAG
Organism: Chelonoidis abingdonii; assembly: GCF_003597395.2. NCBI lineage: Eukaryota > Metazoa > Chordata > Testudines > Testudinidae > Chelonoidis > Chelonoidis abingdonii. Next base: position 21,346,541 of record NC_133775.1, read on the forward strand.
CAACATCAATATGGGATGACAGAGGAGAGAAAATTCTATTCCAGCACCACACGCGTGATGCTGCCTGTCTAAATATGAATCAGCAGCAGGATGTTGGTATGTCAAATAACAAAGGATTCATCCTCTGAAGCCAGAAATATCTTCTGTTCAGCCCAGTGGTACAAGATATAGGAGCTCCAGTGGTAGCTGACTTTAATCAGGCTCTTGGAAGTTGCAGGGAGAGGAGAGTAGGGAAAAGGGATCTTTGCTCTCCCCTAATCTGATCCACCCATAAATGAATCAGCAGTCACAATCTATCATTCGGTGGGTCTGGGAATAGGATATAAACAGTTTGAAATGTTTTGATGAGATGTGTGTGTAATGGGGTAGGTTTTTATTCCCTGATTAAATGAGCAAATTGTTTAGAATCAGCTTTGCGGTGTTAATATCCTGCACTTTCTGCTAACATTCTGAAACTTACACCATGAAAGCTAATATTCCTGCCAGTAAACTTGTTTGCCAGAATATTCACAGAAAACACACACAAGGGACACAAGAGCCCTTCACTGGAAGCGAGAGTCTTTAAAAAAAGATGTGCAAAAAATAAAAATAAAATTGGTACATCATCTGCCCAGGTTCCACTTTGCAGAGTTGTCAGTCCAACACCTTTCATGAGTAACCCCTCTCCCCCCAAAAAGGACATAATTTATGATAGTCAAATGACATCATAGAGCTTTTCCAGTGTTGTTTGTCTTCTCTTGGCATTTCGGACTAGTAGGTACCACTCTTTGGATTTGTGCAGACAGTATAGAGATACACAATATAAGCAATTGCCTACCCTCACTGTGGAGCAACCAGGAAAGCAACAGGATTTTTTTTAAGCTATTGGGTATATATTGTCTCTGCTGAGCAGTAGCAGATGTCTAATGCCTTGCAATTCAGTTTCTCGTGGGAGGCAAAATCAGGAGTAATGCCACTGAAGTCAAGGGGGTTATGGTAGTGATGTGATGTGGAGTCAAGAGATATTCTTAGTGTAACTTGTTTTATTTACACGTATTTGCCAGTCTTGCAATAGAGGTGGTCACAGACAGCGCAATCCCTTGTTTCAGGAATTTCAGCCCAACACCGGAGCAATTTTGCCCCAGAGTTTAATCTAGTTAGACAGTTTACAGCAGAAGAAACTCAGAAAATCAACAAGTGCCTAGTACAATCGGAGCCTGGTCCGTGACTGAGGTTCCTAGCCACTACTGTGAAACAAATAAATAACAACAACACAACATTTCTTCCAAAATCTAACAATTGTCTTGCATACTAAGAAAAATAACTTGGAAGAGAGTGTGTAAAAGCTTAACTGATGAACCTTGCCATAACAATATCTAGGACCTGATCTCCTCTCTCACCACTATTACATCACCATAACCACTGTGACTTGAGTGGCATTACTGCTGATCTGCACTAGTTTAAACAAAAGGAGAAATGAGCACTTAGATTTAATACAGTTGCAGCGTTACTTGGAGGAAAGTTACATTGTGAAGCACAGTACAGCGATCACCATTAAAAAGTGATCACTTGCTGGTGGTTATCTAACAGTGCATGTCTCCCATGGTACAAACAGGAAATAACCATAGTAACTATCTAGTGTCTACTGGCAAATGCTGATAGTTTAGTAGTGATCACTGTGTATCCAAATCAGTCTGTCTAAAAATTGATGAGTATGACAAAAGCATTACATAAAACAATTTTTGGGAAAAAGAGTGCAGCCTAGAAGTCATGGACATTGTAAAATTAAAAATACACATGGGGAGGGGGGGAATGGCATTGAATAAATTAACAGTTCATAAAAAAATAATTTCTGAAATCTTGCTTTCTCTTATTACTCTTTGCAAGCTTTTTTTGAAGGTTATCTGAAAAGGGGAAAGTGGTTTTCTTGAAAGCAAGTTTTGTATATCATCATTTCTTTAATGCATGTTACCACAATTACCATTTAGCTAATGAACTCTTCAAATTTAATTAGCATAATTGATGCCAATTTTGACAAGAAAAAATCAGCCTGCTGTGATAAAAGCTTTATAGAACTCACCAGTACTGATGATTGGTTAGATTGAGACACTGGTTATCAGTTTAGGCCTCTAAAAGCAGAATCAGCAGCTAATTATTATTTTCTGTTTAGTTTTATTCTAGTATTGCACACAGTGTGTTAAATGCACACACAGTCTTTGACCTGAAGAAGAGCTTTCATTCTAGGAAGAGTTTACAATATGAGTTATTGGTCATAAACAGTTAATTTTAAATTATGTTGACCTCAGTCATTCACACTCAAAATAAATATGATAGTGTCTCTCAGACGTGTGAGATGTAAAAATCTAGACAGAGATAGACCAAAGTATTCGTGTTATATAGAAGTATTCATATTATAGAGGTATTCATATTATATAGAGCTTGTGATGTAACGTTAGAACTGACCTTTAATGTCTGCTTTCTTAATGTTCCCTGGATAGCATAAAATGTCCAAGACTGTCAAACATTCATATAGCGTATGGTAGCCAAGACATCAACATCCATTCCTAATAGGCAGGTGTAATGAGGTCAGCTACTCACTGCTCAGCAGTGCCTCCTGCTGGCTCATCTGGAGAATTAGCTCTCCACTGTCCATGCTCTATCTGCTTGTTGCCTCAATCTTCACTTTATGGCCCCTCTCTCGTTAGTTGGGAGCTGCATCACAGGGAGTCCTCTGGCCAAGTCACAACTGTCCTCCCCTTCTGGGATACTATCAGAGTCTCTTCCCCTAAAGACTCAGGCAGTCTCCATATTCACTGCACTGACTGTGCCACACCCACAGTGGCTGGTAGCAGAATCTGGGCCTCCCTTCTGCTCTAGAGTCCCGGAACCCTCGAACCTGCAGATCAGATCTGTACTCTGTGACTTTACTGCTCCTTCCCTGGACTGTCTATGCTGCCTTTCTCCCCCTTGTATCAGTGAGCATGACTGCAGGCTTACCTCACTCCCATGCCCTCTGTCCTCTACTCCTATTTCTGCCCACGTGAGCTTCATTCTCAATTAGTATCATTGCCCCTTAGCTCCCCATCAGGTGCAGCCTATCACTAACTGGGGTCTTTTGCCATTTTAACCCTTTCAGTGCTAGTGTGGGGCAAATGCCCCATCACAGTAGGCTAGTTTAGAGAACATTCATAGGACATGCAATCAAATAGGCTATTCACAATCCATGCTATGTAGATTATTGCAATTTATTATATATCTGTGGTACTGCTCATTGTGACAGATAACTTTCCAAACACTTAGGAAAAAGGTTCCCTGCTCCAGGGAGCAGGTGAACTAAGGTTAGTTACATAGTGATGATGTGTTGTTTCTGTTTCCTGATTGGACAACTCATCAACAGAGTCTGATGCGTGTATAAAAATGTACACTTGAAAATTTACTTGTTGAATATTTGAGCATTAACTCTTCACACATACATGCCAATAAAGAGAGTGCCCGAATGTAAGGTTTACAGACAATGTAATCACAGTTCACTTTCAAATTCAAATTAATCTGGATTTTTTCCATTATTTGCTTATGTCTAGAAATTTGAACTGCAGTTTATATAGGCATTGGGTCTTGCAGCACTTAGTTATGAAGTGATAGTCTAGAATTTTCACATGAAGAATTCACTGGGTCATATTCCACATTTTTCTAATGAAACAGTATGATGGGAGTTTGTTAATAGGTATTTCCAGGACACTTCTCACTGTAGCATCCAAACACTGCACAGATATTAATAAATGAATCCTTGCAACAGCTCTTTTGGATAGGAAAGTATTTTCAGACTCATTTTACAGATGGAGAAACCAAGTCATGAAGAGATTATGTGACTTGCTGAAGATCATGCAAGGAGTCTGTGTTGGAGCCACAAGTAGAACCCATATCTCCTGACTCCATATGGGCCCCCATCACAATAATATTGCTTCTTGATTGATACTTCTATGCCCAATAGGCACTTATTTTAAATAAAACACAGCAACTGGCATATTATCCATTCATGTGACACTGTCATGAAGGTTCAGGCCAGTATGCAAGAATTAAATGTGGAATGGCACATCCTTTTCATCTGGCATATATAGCTGATCAAAGGTTTCCAGCTGGATTTTTCATAAAAGATTTATTAACACAACATAGAATTGTAATTAGTGGATTGAATTCTAGTCTCAACACCTGGCCAATTTGTAGATTGAGTTTTTACCAGATTGAGTTCAGTGAAGGTTTCTTATAAATAGGGTGACCCAGCCAAAACAGGATGTAGGGTCACCCTACTTATAAAGTACCTGGAGAAATAAGAAGCCACAGACAAAGCCAATTTTATATAGAGCCATACCATCAATTTCTCTCTGCGGTGCTTAAGGATCCACTTAGTGGAAATACCAGACAAATCGATCCAGCAAGTAGTGAAATTGCCCATCTCCCTGAGAGGGTTAAAATCCCTCTACACACACAATGTACGATTTTTGCCTAACAGAGATTAGAGGTAGGGTACAGTTGCTCTAGCAGTCATTTTCTCCTCCAAAATCATCAGTCTGTCCAGGGGAAAGTCCCATTCTCTGGTTCATACCCTCCTCAAAGGGGGGTTAATGCACAGCATTGGCTGGCTAGCCAATAGCAGCACAGCCAGTGAGCCTGCCATTCTGCTTGGGAGGAAGACAGAACCTGAGCAGTCAGCTGATTGGATGACATGCCACCCCAAGTGTTGGGTCTAGGATTTCTTGGGGATCCTCAGTTTGTGTCTGGTTAGGAGGCCTTTGTTCTCCTCCAGACTGACACTTGCTCCTTCCCACTGAGAGAATAATGACATGGGAATTACGTGACTTGAAACATGAATTTTGCCCAATTAACTTTCTCCTCCTTTTTAGGGTTTTCCGTGGCAGAGGTGTGTCTGTGTCGGAGGGAGATTGTGATTTATGGCTTAAACCAAATCTCTAGTATTTAACTCAATCAATTTAGCACATGTCAAAATCTACACTAAACTATTAGAACATGTTAGCTAACACCTTCTAGCAATGCATCTTTAAATCTCCCTCGAAACAAAGTCCAAATACATTTTAACATAACATCTTAGGGCAAGTCTACATTAAAAGCACTACATTAGCACAGCTGCACTGAAGCAACTGTGCCACTGTAGCATGTCTGGTGAAGATGCTCTAAGATGATGGGAGAGTGCCGCACTCTCCCATTGGCATAATTACTCCACCTCTATGAGAGATGGAAGCTATGTCAGTGAGAAAGCATCTCCTGCTGACATAGCGCCAGTGTGGACAGCGCTTAGATTGCTGTAACTTGCATCATTTGGGGGGATGTCTTTCACATCCCTGAGCAACGTAAGTTAGATCAACTGAAGCAGTAGTGTAGACCTGTCCTTAGTTTAGATATAGTCAGCCTGATTTTGCTTTCACTTGCAGTGGTTTAAATTAGAAGTAACTCTGCAGAAATCAATAGCATTCCATCAATGCAAACTCAACCTGAGCGAGCTCAGGCCCATACTGTATAATAATTAACTACTGATTATGAAAGTGAAAGATTTAAATAATAGCATTTACATAATTGACTACTACAACTTCTGGATACAAGAATTTAATGGAATTGTTTTGTAAAATGACACATATAAACATTCCGGTATTCAGTTGCTTTGCATCCCATGAGGTTTTATTAAACTTAACTAGAGGTGAAGCATCATTTGCATTAGATACTGTACTGTCCTTGTGGCAGTAAAGAGACAGACTTGATTGTAATGAATTTAGAGATAATTAGTTTTTCAGGTTGCTGCATGCAGGCAGGCTTGGAGAGGGTGGAAATTACAAAAAAGTTGTATTTTTCACGTTGTTTTCATTTCACAGGGTTCAAAATAGAATCTTTTTTCTTAAAAAAATTAATGTTTATACATTTTTATTGAAAACTTCAAAAAAAATTCACTGTCAATAATCATTTCCATTAAAAATCAATAAAATGTTGACATAAAATGCCACAAAAATCTAATAAAAATGAAAGAAGTAGGGAAACGTAATTGTCTGTCTGGTTTGGTGTGCCTGTGAGTGTCAGCATGTAAATTTCTGATTTTAAAGTAAAAATGGAGTCTTAAAAAATCAAATGATTTTATTTATTAGATCAAAACTACAATAGATTTCTGAAGTTCTGGTTTGCAAAGATGAAGAAGTATTCACAGGACAACTACCTCACCTTCTCTGAGGCTTCCAGTAAGTGGGGTAGATTGTGATGTCACTTTTACCAGTGTAGACTTAAAATAATATCACTGAAGTCACAGCATGGCACTTCAGGACATCCAGACCACTCACACCTCCCTCCACCCTCATTCCTTTTCCTGTGTGGAATGGGGACCCGATGGGGGCAACAGTACTTTGGTGTGTCTGAGACCCCCCCCAGCCTTTCTGCACAGAAAGTAGGAAACTGGAATCCTTTTTTGATTGGGTCAACAGAACTTTGAGTAGTAAGGTAGGATTTGGCCTTTAATTGCAGGATTTAGGTATAACCTCTTACCTTGTTTTTTGGCAATTCATTTCCTGAAAACCAAAATATGTCTGGTAAGTTTTCTGAACACTCAGAGAAAGCAAGGCTCTGTGAAGTCTCATTAATCAATTTACTCTGTGTGTTGTTTCTCAGGAAATCAGTCGATGAACCACAGGTGTGTTCTTGAATTTCCAAATCTGAAGATGTTCAGAAAGAGATAGTTACTTTATAGTACAAAATTTAAATTCTTGTTGTTTTTCTGGGAGCGTCATAAAACATCCCTAAAAACCCAAAGGGAGTGGTTCAGTTCAATTCATTTATATTCTCATATTTTGAAGTGCAGCTACTTTTGGTTTGACCCTGCAAAGCATTTGGGACTAGCTCCAACACCCATTGAAGCCGGTGGAAAGCATCTAATTGGATCAGATCTTTTAAGTGTGTGTTTAATGGGACTAGTCATGCTGAAAGTCATGCTTAAGTTCTTTGCTATGTCAGTGCCTTAAAAACAGCTGCTGTACAATATAGCAGTGCTTAAGATATTGTACTCACCCATGAGAATCTATAAACATATCTATTGTGTTCCTTCTAAACATATTTCTAAGTTTGAGCTAAATGTTGGATGAAATATTAGTCCTTGGAAAAGGAAGCAACTTCGATAAGTTAGTTAATATAGGGAATTGTATGATACTACTTAAATTAGAAATACTGTACTCCAGCCAAAGCCTCTCTTCACTAATGGACTTTTATTTTATAAATGTTGTTTATAACTGAATTTGGCTTTCTTAATAAAATACAACAAATCATGGCATTTGCTGCTGCTAAATAAGATTCACGTCAGAGGCCTGCACTAAGCTATCTCAAAGTAACACATGCTTTCCCAAATTTCAATATCATTAACTTCCCATTAAAGGGATTTTTCTTAATGTTTGTTTAAACAGCCATAGAGGAAGTAAAAAACTACTTTCAGGGCAAACATATGGAGCCACAATTATACCTCTTTTCCACCACTTTTACTTTGACTCTGCTAGAATTGACACTGACTTATCCTGGTGCAAGCGAGGTCCCAATCAGGCACCAAATCAATTACAAATCTACAGTCAGAATAATTCCTGTGATAACTGTGCAACTAGTCCTGACCCTGATCTCGCACCAGGCTAAATCAGATTACTTGAAATTGTGTCTGGAACTTGATTAAGGGTGCTTCATCCCTTTATTCTGGTATTTGATTAATTATTATTTGTGCATCAACAATAAAAATATTTGAGAGCGGGGGAAAAAGACACTGTAAAACCAGGGTTCAGTATCACCAATGCTTGTGATTTTATTCAGTCTCACCATGTTTGTTGTTTTTCCTAAAGCTTTTGGAGTCAAGTGATTGTGTGAGACTCATGTTTCATTTTAAGGCCTAGTCTACACTATGGTTTTAGGTTGAATTTATCAGCGTTACCTCGATTTAACCCTGCACCCATCCACACGAAAAAGCCCTTTTTTTCGACTTAAAGGGCTCTTAAAATTGATTTCTTTACTCTACCTCTGACGAGGGGATTAGCGCTGAAATCGGTCTTGCCGGGTCAAATTTGATGTAGTGTGGATGCAATTAGATGGTGTTGGCCTCTGGAAGCTATTCCAGAGTGCTCCATTGTGACCTCTCTGGACAGTGCTCTCAACTCAGATGCACTGCCCAAGTAAACAGGAAAAGTCCTGCAAACTTTTGAATTTCATTTGCTGTTTGGCCAGCGTTGCAAGCTGATCAACACAGGTGACCATGCAGAGCTCATCAGCAGAGGTGACCATCGAGCCCCAGAATCGCAAAAGAGCTCCAGCATGGACCGAACGGGAGGTACGGGATCTGATCGCTATATGGGGACACGAATCCTTGCTAGCTGAACTCCGTTCCAGTAAACAAAATGGCAAAACATTTGAAAAAATCTCCAAGAGCATGAAGGACAGAGGCTATAACAGGGACTTGCGGCAGTGCCGCGTGAAAATTAAGGAGCTCAGGCAAGCCTACCAAAAAAACAGAGAGGCAAATGGCCACTCTGGGTCACAGCCCCAAACTTGCTGCTTCTATGATGAGCTGCATGCCATTGTAGGGGGTGCAGCCACCAGTACCCCAACCCTGTGCTTTGACTCCATCAATGGAGTAGGACCCAACACGGAAGTGGATTTTGGGGACGAGGAAGATGAGGAGGAGGGGTTTGAAGATAGCTCACAGCAAGAAAGTGGAGAAACCAGTTTCCCCAACAGCCAGGATCTGTTTCTCACTCTGGACCTGGAGCCAGTAACTCCCGAAACTACCCAAGGTGGGTTCCCGGACCCTGAAGGTGGAGAAGGGATCTCTGGTGAGTGTACCTTTGTAAATATTAGACATGGTTTAAACGCAAGCGTGTTTAATGATTAATTTGCCCTGGCATTCGTGGCCAGTACAGCTACTGGAAAAGTCTGTTAAGGGATGGAGCGGAAATCCTCCAGGGACATCTCCATAAAGCTCTCCTGGATGTACTCCCAAAGCCTTTGTAAAAGGTTTCTGGGGAGGGCAGCCTTATTCCATTCTCCACAGTAGGACACTTTAACATGCCAGGCCAGTAGTACGTAGTCGGGAATCATTGCAGAACAAAGCATTGCAGTGTATGGTCCCGGTGTTTGCTGGCATTCAAACAACATCTGTTCTTTATCTCTCTGTGTTATTCTCAGGAGAGTGATATCATTCATGGTCACCTGGTTGAAATAGGGTGGTTTTATTAAGCAGACATTCAGAGGTGTCCGTTCCTGCTGGGCTGTTTGCCTGTGGCTGAACAGAAGTGTTCCCTGCTGTTAGCCACGTGGTGGGGGAAGGGAGGAAGCCATCAAAATGCGACCTTGTAACGAAAGCACATGTGCTATGTAATGTTAACAGCAAGGTTTACCGTGAAAGAGTGTACCCATTGTTCTATAAAATGCGTCTTTTAAAATACCACTCTCCCTTTTTTTCCCTCCACCAGCTGCATATGTTTCTCCTTTCCAGAGGCTAGCGAAGATTAGAAGGCAGAAAAAACGCACTCGGGATGAAATGTTCTCTGAGCTCATGCTGTCGTCCCGCACTGACAGAGGACAGCAGAAAGCGTGGAGGCAGACAATGTCAGAGTGCAGGAAAGCACAATATGAATGCGAGGAGAGGTGGTGGGCTGAAGATGATAAGTGGCGTCAGCTTGCTGACAGAAGGCAGGAGCCAATGCTCAGGCTGCTGGAGCATCAAACTCATATGCTCCAGTGTATGGTTGAGGTCCAGGAAAGGCAGCAGGAGCACAGACTGCCGCTATAGCCCCTGTGTAACCGACAGCTCTCCTCCCCAAGTTCCATTGCCTCCTCACCAAGACACCCAAGAATGCTGTGGGGGGGCCTCTGGCCACCCAGCCACTCCACCCCAGAGGATTGCCCAAGCAACAGAAGGCTGGCCTTCAATAAGGTTTAAAGTTTTAAAGTGCAGCTTTGTCCTTCTCTCTTCCCTCACCCCACTCACTGCTTCTCTCCTCGCCCACCCCTCATGGGCTACCTTGGCAGTTATCCCCCTATTTGTGTGAGGAATTAATAAAGAATGCATGAATCTGAAGCAACAATTACTTTATTGCCTTTGCAAGCGGTGATCGAAGGAGGGGGAGAATGGTTGGCTTACATGGAAGTAGAGTGAACCAAGGGGGGACGGGTTTCATGAAGGAGAAACAAACAGAACTTTCACACTGTAACCTGGCCAGTCATGAAACTGGTTTTCAAAGCTTCTCTGATGCACCCAGCGCCCTCCTGTACACTTCTAACTGCCCTGGTGTCTGGCTGCACGTAATCAGTGGCCAGGTGATTTGCTTCAACCTCCCACCCCACCATAAACATTTCCCCCTTACTCTCACAGATATTGTGGAGTGCACAGCAAGCAGTAATAACAATGGGAATATTGGTTTTGCTGAGGTCTATCCGAGTCAGCGTCCAAATGTACATTCTACCACCATTGTGCGCTTGCTCAGCCTATAGTTGAACAGCTCCTGACTATAGTCCAGGCTGCCTGTGTATGGCTTCATAAGCCATGACATCAAGGGGTAGGCTCCATCCCAAAGGAGGGAAGAATAGCTCAGTGGTTTGAGTATTGGCCTGCTAAACCCAGGGATCTGAGCTCAGTCCTTGAGGGGGCCATTTAGGGAACTGAGGTTAAAAAAAAACTGTCTGGAAATTTTCCCTGCTTTGAGCAGGGGGTTGAACTAGATGATCTCCTGAGGTCCCTTCCAAGCATGATATTCTGTGAATTATAACTATAGGCATTTCAACATCTCCAACAGTTATTTTATGGTCTGGAAGAAAGTCCCTTCCTCCAGCTTTTGAAACAGATCAGAGTTCCTGAAGATGTGAGCATCATGTACCTTTCCTGGCCATACCACGTTGATGTTGCTGAAATGGCCCTTGAGATCCACCAGGGCTTGAAGCACCATTGAGAAGTATCCCTTGCGGTTTATGTACTCGCTGGCTTGGTGCTCCTGTGCCGAGATAGGGATACGGGTTCTATCTATCGCCTCACCACATTTAGGGAATCCCACTGCAGTAAAGCCATCCACTATGGCCTGCACATTTCCCAGAGTCACTACCCTTGATATCAGCAGCTCTTTGATTGCCTTGGCTACTTGGATCACAGCAGCCCCCATAGTAGATTTGCCCACTCCAAATTGATGCCCGACTGACCAGTAGCTGTCTGGTGAGGCTGCTCTCACTTTGGTATTCTGGCACTTCAGGGCAGGGGAAAGCAAGTCACAAAGTTTCATGAAAGTGCCCTTACGCATACGAAAGTTTCGCAGCCACTGAGAATCGTCCTAGACCTGCAACACTATTCGGTTCTACCAGTCTGTGCTTGCTTCCCAGGCCCAGAATCGGCATTCCACAGCATGAACCTGCCCAATTAACACCATGATGTGCACATTGCCGGGGCCTGTACTTTGTGATAAGTCTATGTTCATGTCCTCACCACTTTTGTCACCGTGCTGCCGTCGCCTCCTCACCTGGTTTTGCTTTTGCAGGTTCTGATTCTGCGTATACTGCAGGATAATGTGCATGATGTTTACAGTGCTCATAATTGCCACAGTGATGTGAGCAGGCTCCATGTTTCCAGTGCTATGGCATCTATGCTGAAAAAAAGGCACGAAACGATGGTCTGCCATTTCTCTGACGGAGGGAGGGGCGACTGACGACGTGGCTTACAGGGAATTAAAATCAGCAAAGGGGTGGCTTTGCATCAAGGAGAAACACAAACAACTGTCACGCAGAATGGCTCCCTCAAGGATTGAACTCAAAACCCTGGGTTTAGCAGGCCGTTGATTTAACGGAGGGAGGGAGGAGCAAATGAATAGAAAACAAATCTGGTCTATTTCTTGTTTTGATACACTCCATCTTTCTTATACATCTTAGGTTGGCAGCAGACAGTGCAGTATGACTGCTAGCCATCGTCATCTCCTGGGTGCTCACCAGAAGACGGTGCAGTACGACTGCTAGCCATCATCATCTCCTGGGTGCTCACCAGATGACAGTGCAGTACGACTGCCAGCAGGACTGAATCTCCAGGAGATGAAACTAAAAAGGGAATGACCTGGCTGAGTCCCCATGTCTGCCCAGGCGCCCTGACCAACCTAATTGAGCTCAGCTAAAACAGCACCCAGGAGTATGACGATGATGGCTACCAATCGTAATGCACTGTCTGCTGCCAAAAGGCAATGAGCTGCTGCTGTGTAGCAATGCAGTTTCACGTCTGCCAGCACCCAGGAGACATACAGTGATGGCGAGCTGAGCGGGCTCCATTCTTGCCATGGTATGGTGTCTGCACAGGTAACCCAGAAAAAAAGGCACGAAATAATTGTCTGCCGTTGCTTTCACAGAGGGAGTGAGGGAGGGAGACGGGGACCTGACGACATGTACCCAGAACCACCCACGACACTGTTTTTGCCCCATCAGGCATTGGGATTTCAACCCAGAATTCCAGTGGATGGCGGAGACTGTGGGAACTGTGGGATAGCTACCCACAGCTACCCACAGTCCAACATTCCGGAAATTGATGCTAGCCTCGGTACTGCGGATGCAGTCCGCTGACTTAATGCACTTAGAGCATTTTTTGTGAGGACATACACAATCGACTGTATAAAAACGATTTCTAAAAAAACGACTTCTATAAATTCGACCTAATTTCGTACTGTAGACATACCCTACGACAGAAAGAAGTTCCTATATACACTTCATGGCTGCAGAGTAAAGTTTAAAACATGAACCCTAATTCCTCAAAAAGCAGAAGGCAAGTAAAAAGAGCACAAAACTTATTGTTTTAAAATCTTGTGATATGTAAATTGATCTCATGAGTCATACCATCCAAAATCATGACTTTTGAATGTTTACGGTTGGCAGTACTGAGGGTTACAGATTGTATTTGGTCTGTTCATTTCAAATTGCAGCTCTCTGTTCTCTTGAAATACTGGGCTCTCAAATGTTGTCAGTTCCCCTCCAGTTCCAGGTACAATAAGTTTACCTTGTTGTCCTGCTTATTGTTGTCTTCCAGTGTCTTATAGTTTGAGCACAAATCAGTGAGAGAAGACTCACTTCAGAAGTCTGAAGATATAAATTATAGTCCTATTCTTGATGTACTCTTTTTGGTTAAGTGGCATATGTATGTGAGAGTCTCCCTTTAGAGCTGGGTGCCTAGAAAACGGCAGGTATTCCCACATTCATTCTCAAGAATGAGAGACTAAACATATTTGAATGTTTTCTGAGCAAAATAACTGTGACTGATACTTCTGTAGATGCACTACCTGTACTTGGTAAGCTAGTTCAATATTCATGGCTATATGTGGGTTGTTGCTGGCACATAGCAACGTGCAGCATTTTCTTCTCTGCTAATATGTAATTATATGCCTTGTGAAGCATCCTGAGACATTCGGTTATATGAAAAGCATTATAGAAATGTGAGCTGTTTTTGCTTTTACTATTCTTTATCCAAAGGTGGTTTACATTCATTAGATTCTTTGCCCAGGTAGACGCAAGCAGCAGGAGACTGAAAGTGGCATTTTTCATAAGCTTGTTATTAAAATGATTTATATTAAGTAATTTATTAAAAATGACTGAGATTCCAGATACACCAACTAGGAATTGGAAAATTTCAAGCTGCTGGTGGATAATTGCCATAGTTATTCTACAGTATCTATGTTATTAGTTTATGGAATATCTCAGCAAGTAAATACTTTTTGCCAAGATATTATCCATAAGGCTTTCTGTATACAAAACTAACAGCATTGAGGGGTTTGACTTCCATTAATAACTCCGATAAGCTTTCTTTTGCTGATTTTTCTATTAAATATGGAGGGTTACTGTGTTTGGAATGTCACTTCAAAAAGCATTTCAAACAATTACTCCATAAAGTGTGATGTAGATACACTTTTATTATTAACGATGGCCCTGATTCAGCATTGTGTTGTTCCAGTTCTGCTTTGTTGCAACACCCCTGTTGGTGTAAAGCTGGAGTAATGTAATGATGAATCAAGCCTAAAGTATTTATTTATTTTATGGTAGATTTTGATATCAGTGCTCATGCTGAGAAGTTCCTAACTCTATGTATCCCATTGATTTCAGTGGAATTGCTTATGGCGCTGAGCAAAGGTAACAAAATCTGTCTCTAGATATTTAGCAATAGATATTTCTTATGAGATGCATTGAGTAGTATCTTATTCCACATCAACTCCAGTGGGACTACTCATGCTGCAAACTACTGTTCAACAAGAGAAAAGGTATCACACTCTGTCTCTAAAGTTTTCAAAATAAAAACTTTAGTAAAATGACTACAGAATGTATAAGTTAGGAGACAGTATAGTATACAAAAAAGAAACATGAAAAAATGCTGAAGCCCATATCCCCTTATCTTTATATCAATATCCTTTCAGAGACATTCTTTACCTTTCATACTCCAAGGGTTAAAAAGCAAGGGACTGCCTGCTTCTGAGCATTAGAGTTGCCAATTTTCTAATTGCACAAAACCAAATACCTTTGCCCTGCCTCTTCTCTGAGGCCCCACCCCCGCCCACTCCATTTCCCCTCCCTCCATCATTCACTGTCCCCCACCCTCACTTTCACCAGGCTGGGGCAGGGGGTTGGGGTGTGGGAGGTAGTAAGGATTCCAGCTGGGGTGCCGGCTCTGGGGTGGGGCCCAATATGAAGGGTTCAGGGTGTGGGAGGGGACTGGGGCAAGGAGTGAGGGCTCTGGCTGGGAGTGCAGGTTCAGGTGTGGGGTCAGGGATGAGGGGTTTGGGGTGCAAGAGAGGGCTAAGGGCTTGGGCAGGGGATTGGAGTGGAGGGAAGGCTCTGGCTGGATGTGGGTTCTAGGGTGGGGCCAGGGATGAGGGGTTTTGGTGCAGGAGGGAGTGCAGGCTCTGGGAGGGAGTTTGGGTGCAGGAGGGGGCTCAGGGCTGGGATAGGAGCTGGGTATGGGAAGGGGTGAGGGGTGCGGGCTCTGGGAGAGAGTTAGGATGCAGGTGGGGATTCCGACGGGGCAGGGGAGTGGGGTGTGGGAGGGCGTTTGGGGTGTGGAGTCTGGCTGGGTGGCGCTTACTTCAGGTGGCTCCTGAAAGTGATTGGCATGTCTGGCTTCTAGGCGAAGGTGTGACTAGATGCTCTGAGTGCTGCCGATGCTCACAGGTGCCACTCCTGCAGCTCGGGGCGAGGGCAGCATGTGGAGCTCACTGGCCGTCTCTGCACCTAGGAGCCACCGGGATCCCTTTTTGACCAGGTGTTCTGGTTGAAAACAGGACGCTTGGCAACCCTACCAAGCACCACTGCAACCAACAGTACCATTAGCATCATTCTAATAATTCAAGGAAGCAAAAGGTACAGTCTTTGCCTTCCCACTGGAGGTGAGCAGTATAATTCGCTATAATGCATTAATCATGCACATTGCAGCAACTCAACATACCGATTAATAAAAATGGCTTTGCTGCAGTGCTCCATCCAGAAATAAAATCCCATTCCATATGTGAGGTACCAAATCTCTCTGCCCATATTTGATGAAAATAATGACTTCTCCATCTGGGAATAGCATCCTGCACCTCTGATGTGGCACCAAATGTTCTTGCCTGTCCATATTTCAAGAAATCCATTGAAGTCATACACCCCTGATACTACTGAATAGACCCAACATTTGAATAAAGGAATGTGGCTCTTGGTTGCTTTGGTCTGGTGCAATTGATTTTCATTGATGACAGGGTAAGTGTCTTTGTGTTTTGTAGTGTATGGAACACAGTGTTGGAGTAACAAATATCATAATGGTGGAAACTGTGATTTGACATTTTAGTTAACATGGATAATGTTCCATTCTGTAAATCTACACTTGGATCTAAAAAATTCCCTCTCATTACAATGTCCTGATCAAATTCTAATCTGTGTACTTACACTCTGCCTGTCTACACCAAATATATTTAAAGTATTATGTATAATTATTTATTTTGTGTATTGCAGTAATTCCTAGAGGCCAGAGCTCCATTGTGCTAGACACTGAAGAAGCATAAAACAGAGACAGTTCCTGTCACATGATGCTTACAATCTAAGTATTAGATTGCTCTCAGTGAAGTCAGTGGCAAAACTCCCATTAACTTTGATGGTGTAGGAGGAGGCCCATAGAGAACAGTAACAGTTTTGTAAGAAGGGGATCAATGTGGCTCCTCTTATTAAAGGGCATAATTAAGCCATAACTGTTGTGGTATGAGCAACAAGAAGGGCAAGCATTGCTTCACAGAGGCACCCAGTGGTGTTCAATTTCACCAGATTTCTGGGTAGGGGCTTGAGCTGGTTCTGTTTTGTAACATTAAGAGGAACTCCTAAAAATTGAACCCATCCCTTATTGCTGCTGACACCATCTGATGGAAGGATAATACTCTGTTCTGATCTCTGTTTACCAGATCCATTTTCCACAGAAAACAGTATAAATCCAAGTTTATTTAAACTACAGCGCTTATACGAAACCTATGCTAGCTTTTCCTTTATAGTATTTGAAGTCAGTTTACAATCAGGGTAAGGGTTGAGTAAGGGATGCTGGTGTAAGGATAATGGCAGTCACAGCAGGCAGTCTTGGAA
This sequence comes from Chelonoidis abingdonii, assembly GCF_003597395.2. Classification (NCBI taxonomy): domain Eukaryota; kingdom Metazoa; phylum Chordata; order Testudines; family Testudinidae; genus Chelonoidis; species Chelonoidis abingdonii. Next base: position 21,363,143 of record NC_133775.1, read on the forward strand.
ATTGAAATCCTTTCTATCCATAGGATAGGTAGCGCATGGTCAATGGCAGTATAGTTGCCCTGTGAAAGACTGGCTGGCCCATTGTCAGGTGAACACCATTTTGGAGGGCACATGCTATAGTCACTCCTTGCCTGTGTGTTCACGTGAGATCATGGCCTGGCTTGTGCACCCACTCAGGGGCCTCCATAGAAATGTTATCCTTCAGCACCCCTGTGTGGCCTCCTCAGACTTGAGGTCTTGGTGTGGAGAGCTAAAGAGGTGCTGCATGACCAGTCTGAGCTCTTGTCATAAACATACTGCTAAGGATAGCATAAAATCCTTCCTTTGCCTGTAAAGAATTAAGAAGCTCAAATAACCTTGTTGGAACCTGACCAATGGGGGGAGAAGATACTTTCAAATCTGTGGGGGAAGGTTTTTGATTTGTCTCTCTTTATGTGCTCTTTCCGGGTCAGCATGGAACCAGGGCTGAGAAAATACATCTCCTAAAGCCATACCTGAGCTAAGCATCTAAGATTACAAATTGTAAGTAATAGGAAGGAAATGCATTAGATTATCTTTTGTTTTAGCTTGCAAATTTTCCCTAGGCTAAGAGGGAGGTTTATTCCTGTTTTTGTTTTTGTTTTGGTTTTGGGGTTTTTTTTTGTAACTTTAAAGTTTTGCCTAGAGGGGAATCCTCTGTGTTTTGAATCTGATTACACTGTAAAATTACCTTCCATCCTGATTTTACAGAGGTGCTTTGTTTACTTTTTCTTTATAATAAAGTTCTGCTTTTAAGAACCTGATTGGTTTTTAGTGTCCTAAAAACCCAAGGGCTGGTCTGTGCCCACTTTGTTAACCTATTTGGTTGGTATATTATTCTCAACCTCCCCAGGAAAGGGGGTGAAGGGGGTTGGGCAGGAGCGGCGCCAGGATTTGTGACTCCCTAGGCGGACAGCCATTTCGCTGCCCCCCGCGGGTCCGGTGGACCTACCACAGTCATGCTGGTGGACGGTCCGCTGCTGGAAAGGCTCCGGTGGAGCTGCCGCAGTCATTTCGGCGGGCAGTCCGCTAGTCTAAAGGCTCCGGTGGACCTACCGCAGGCATGACTGCAGTAGGTACACTGGACCCGCATGCCGAGCCCCCCCCCCGGCAAAATAGCGCCCCCCAAAAAATTCTGGCACCCTAGGCCATTGCCTAGGTCACCTAAATAGTAGTGCTGGCCCTGGGGTTGGGGGGATTTTGGAGGAACAGGAATTCCAAGTGGTTCTTTTCCTTGAATCTTTGTCTATCTCACTTGTTGGTGGCAGCGATACCATTCCAAGGACAAGGAAGAATTTGTGCCTTGGGGAAGTTTTTAACCTAAGCTGGTAGAGATAAGCTTAGGGGGTCTTTCATGCAGGTCCCCACATCTGTACACTAGAGTTCAGAGTGGGGAGGGAACACTGACAGCTCCACTCTGAGCAAGTGGGTGGAGGGGAGTCTGGAGTAGATGGAGTGAAGGCACCATTCTCACCACTGAATGCACTGGCCAGCACATTTGAGCCTGCCCACGGGAGCAGAATTGTATCTTCCTGTGCTGCTCCTAAAGTGGATTACACAGGGCACATTGTAAAAGCACAGTCTAGTCCTTTGTTTCTCTCAGCAAGCAAGAAAGCAGACAGGGAATAAGCTGTCAGTCCAGTAATGAAAATAAAAGTCATTATCCTATGTTTTTGACTCCTTAATTTTAATAAGATTTTTAAACTGGAGTAATGAGTGATGAATAGGGATCAAGGCACCAAATTCATTCCTAGGGCTGGTTAAATTTTTTTCAGTGAAACTTTATTTTAATGAAAAATGGCTTTTCCACCAAAATACATTTTTTGTGTGGAAAATGTTCCTTTTGGGTGAAATTTTCTGGTTTTTCATTGAAAAACTGAAAACCAAATGATTTTTCTGTAAACATTTTTAGTTTTCAGTAAAAAACAAACAACAAAACTTTGTTTTTGAAAGTGCAAAATGTTTATCAAAAAGTGATTTTTTAAAATGAAAATAGTTTACAGAAACATATTTTTTTATTTCTAGTTACAGTGTTTGATTTGAAAAAAACAAACAATTGCAGGAAACTCTGCAAAATTCACTGTTCCCTCTTCTCCCACCCCCCCATTCCAAAAAAATGGAATTTTCAACTAGTTGTATACATCTCTAGCATGAGCATGTAACTCTACTGAAGTTAATGCGGTTGCAGCTATTTTCACTAGGTCTGTATATGGCTGATAGAATTATTTCTCTCTTTTTATTTCATGTCCTTAACTCTTTAATGTCAATAAGAATGTAACAGAAGGAACTTTTTTTTTTTGCTCTGGTGCCTCCTAATGGCCCATCTGAGGATTAGGATGCCACTTGGTCTGGTGCCCCTTCATGCAATTCACTCACTCCTTGGCCTCTCTCATGCTCCAGGAGCTGCAACACTTGCCTCTTCATGGTTTTGCCCTCCAGCCAAGTCACAGTGAAGTTCCCCACTTCCGGAGTATTATCACAGTCCCTAGCGTCCCACTCCCACAGTGTCTTGTAGGGGAACCCGGGCCCACCTTCAGGGACCCTGGACCTAGCATCTCAGGTCTTTATTCTCCCAGTCCTTACTGCTTCTTCCCTCGACTGCTTCCTACACTGCCTACTACAGACTCCTACTTTCCCTCCCACTTATATCAGTGTCTGTAGACTGTAGGTGCCCCCACTGCAGGCCTGCCTCATTTCTGTTGCCAGCTCCCTTGTTTTATAGAAGCCCCACTTGTTTCTGCCTTAGTGAACTTCATCCCCAGTTAAGCCTCATTGGCCTCATATAGGCCTCTTTTGCCTATATTAACCCTTCTAGGGCTAGTGTGAGGTGAATGCACTGTCATACTGTCTGGAACGGTTCATGACTGAGAGTGCCAACCTCAGGGCAGACCACTGAAAGGAGGGCAGATACCCCACACTGATTGTATAGTCTATAACTAGATTTAATCAACACAGTAACAAATATGAGCTCCTAGATTATTGTAACTGTTTTACCATGAGTCACAGTCTCTTTAGACTCTCCAGACTATCTTGCCAGCCAGGCAAGCTGCACTTAGTGCTAAATGGTCATTTACACCAAAAGTCACAAAATATTCAGGTTGCTTCCAGTCCCAAGAGACCAGTCACTTACCTCAGATCAATGTGTATCTTAGATCTCACCACCAAAGACGATGCCTGTAGCCAATCCTGTAACAAACTAACTAAAGGTTTATTACCTAGGAAAAAGAAATCAGAGAGTTATTTACAAGTTATACCAAGCAAGCATATAATAACAAATGAGTTTCAGTCTGTGATTCAAAAGGTGACAGAGATGGTCGACCCTGGGGATCTTTGCTTTTTTTTTTCTTGCTCCAGCCCTTGTAAGAGTGCAAACAGCAGAGAGATGAAAAGTCTTCATGTTTGCTATTTTTATTTCCCCTTTTCAGCATTCAAATGGATGGGACCAGGCTTTCTGCAGATACTTCTCCATGAGTGAGTGGGGCAATCAAGAAAGCTTTTGTCCTAGAATGTCCCACTTAATTTTTGATAATCCCCCTGGATGGATGGGGGGATCCACTCTGCCTGTCTGAGTTTATAAGTTCAGAGCAGACATTTTTACAATTGTAAACAAACATATTTTACCTTGTAGCATGGAATACAAACATTACATTAATGCATGCATAGAGTCTAAACACTAAATACATTCTTACAAGATTAATACCTATTTTGAACAAAACTAACATACAGGTGAGCTGGCTTGGTTTCCAGCTATGAGTTTGTCAGTTCTTAGCTAACACCTGTGACCTTGGACAGAGCTGGCACTTGGTTTACCAGTGTCACATGCCCCATCACAAAAAGTTACATATGGACATTGAGAGGTAAACAACCCCTTCATGAGCTTGTAAGAACAAGGAACAAAAGCTTTTTTTTTTAAAGTGACAGTAGTTGTTTTGTTTTGTCAAGTTTTAAGAAGCTATACTTTTACAATTGGAAGCCCAAATCCTGCTTGCCTTACTCAGTCAGTTGAGTAACTGGGACTCCTTGCATCAGTGGAGTGAGCAGGATTTGACTATCTGTAACAATGCACATGACTTTATGTAGAACACTAACTTGCTCTGGCAGTGGTCCCATTGAAACCAGGAAGGAGTATGAGTGTGAGCAATGGTGTCAAAACGTAACCCAAATGTAAGAATGGTTGTTCTTAAGTGACAGGCAAGTTTAAAAATTACATCATAGTATTAGTTTGAAAGTAATTGCTTTCTGAATATTTGTGAGAGTAAAAAAAAAAAGATTCAACTGCTCTAAAGAGAAATAAATACCTCCAAAAGATCTAATTCTAAAAGGATGTAAACTGGTACTTCGTTTAGTTTTTTTATTTACCTTTATTGTCTTTTTACATTTAATAAAATATAATACAACCATACCCTGCCACTTTAGGTTATAATAAAAAGACTCATATCTGCTCAAATTATAACTAAAATTTAATATTTGATACCTTAAGGGTATAGTCTGTGAACAGAAATCAATATTTTATACTGCTTCCTGAAGCATATTCCTAGTAATATCATTTGGGAGTAGAGATTGCAAACAAATATAAATAATGTTGTCCTGGTTCTCCCTTCACCTCCACTAGTTTTACACCGTGTAGAGTTTATAGCTAGTTTACACATTATGAGATAAGAATCAGGCTGTCTAATGTTTGTCCATCCTTCATTACACATTACATACTGAGAAGGAAAAGAAATGGGAGAAACATTTACATACAAACAATAAGCTGTAAAGAATCTAAGCATTTAAGATCTAAGCAGTAGGAATGAGAATTTCTGATTTATGTAAAATTTAATTCTCAGTGCAGGAGATTAGCAGTTCTACTACAAGTTTAGTAGGGATTATTTCGATATACTGGTACCCTACACAACTTTGTAAAGGCTGCATTCCCTTGATTAATTCACAATTGATTATCTAATCCTTCATAGTGGGGTTTTATACTGAACTCAACTCAACTGAAATCAGTAGTTACACTGCCATAGAATTGCTGAAAGGAAGTACAGAATCAGGTCCCAACAATGCAATCTGCAGTCCTTAAGGTGTAACTATACAATTTATCTCCACATCTTTCTGACTTCATTCTGTTCCAATTAGTTTTTTATGAGGTCTTTCTTCTCAAAAGATGTATTTTCACTTCTAGTGAAGTGCTCTTCATTTTGCAGAGTGTACAACTGCTACTTGTGAATTCTCTGTGGCAAAGGATTTTCTTATCTCTACAGACTCTTTACATTTGTCCCTCTGGGTGATTAGACTTCAGTCTGGGAATGAATATTAATTTAGTTGAGTCTTTTTATTTATATATGGCACCTTTCTTAGTTGATCAATGTGCACATACTCTGTCTTGGGTATTTCTAAGATACGTTCACCATGGTATCTAAGTGCTATCCATTTATATCTCATTCAGTATATTCAAGAGTGATCACCTTTCCGCAGAGCTTTTACATACTTCTTGTGTGCTGGGCATGTGTTCTCATCACTGTTACACTTGCCATCATCCCCATTTTCCCTCTACTGTTGGTTAAACCCACTTTATCATGGCTTGTCTTTAAGCTGGATTGTAAACTTTTCAGGGCAGGGACTGTCTCTTGTATAGCACCTAACACAAAGCTCTTGGTACTAACTAAGGCCTCTCAGTATTACCATGATGCAAATAATAATGGGACAGGTGCAATACTGGAGTGAATCTTGAAAAAAGGCAGAGAACCTTCAAGCAAAGGCTGACGACATGCCCTGATGTTTCTACTCTAAATAAATAAATAAAAACCCACGCAGGAGAAAAAGCTGCATTATATCCATTTGAATAGATAAAGTTCAGCTCTAATTCCAAACCAGAGATAGTAATGCTAGAACTACTGTATGGTACATGAAGCTAAATCGCATTTATTTTCCAACTCTTGCAATAACCTTTTAAAAATAAATATTATTTTCATATGCCTAACTACCACTTTAATAGGTTCTGCAAAGGGACATATCCTACTCTTGACACATGCAAAATGCATCCTGCGCTTGAAGGGCTTGACCCTGCAATGCATTGAGTATTCATCTGGGTTGCTGAGGACCCTCAACTCTCACTGAAGTCAGTCAGTGTCATGGAAGCTCAGCATATTCGAGGATCAATCCCTTAATTGGGTTGGATACTGGAAATCCATTGCAAGAAAGATTGTCATAAACAGATAGCTAAGGGTTAATGTTTCTTTTACCTGTAAAGGGTTAACAAAGGGAACCAAATACCTGACCAGAGGACCAATCAGGAAACCGGATTTTTCAAAGCTCAGGGAGGGAAATTTTTGGGTGTGTGTCCTTTGTCTGTGTTCTGTCTGTGCTCTCTCGGCTCTGAGAGTGAACTGTCTCTCTCCAGGCTTTTCTAATCTTCTGTTTCCAAAAGTAAGTACAAAGGTAGAAAGACAATAGGCTTATATGTTTTTTTTTGTATTTACATGTGTGTAGTTTGCTGGAATGTTTTAAATTGTATATCTTTTTGGATAAGGCTGTTTATTCATTTTTCTTTTAAGCAATTGACCCTGTATATTGTCAACTTGATACAGAGACCATTTTTATGTCTTTTTCTTTCTTTTATATAAAGCTTTCTTTTTAAAACTGTTTGATTTTTTTCTAGTTGAGGCTCAGGGGATAGGAATCTCTGTGCCAGGGATTACGGTCTCTCTCAGGGAAAGAACAGGGAGGGGGAAAATCTCTTTGTGTCAGAGTTGCAAAGCTTGAATTGCAGGGACTCTGACTGAGGGTGAAAGAACTTGATCTCTCTGTGGTTTGTGTTTCAAGGAATTGAAACAGGGTAATCTCCAGGTCAACCCAGGGAGGGGAAATCTGGGAGGAAGTAAAGAGGAGACAAGGGGAGGGGTTATTTCCCTTTGTTGTGAGACTCAGGGCATCTGAGTCTTGGGGTCCCCCAGGGAAGGTTTTGGGGAGACCAGAGTGAGCCAGACACTGGAATTCTGGCTGGTGGCAGCGCTATCAGATCAAGCTGGTAATTAAGCTTGGAGGTTTCATGCAGGCACCCACATTTTGGACGCTAAGGTTCAGAATTTATGCTTATAACATGTTGGCAGCGAAGTGGGATAAGATAAATCCAGAAGCCAGTAGGAGATTATTTTTTTTCTTTTCTCTGCTAGGGCTTTTAAGCAGAGAGAAAGGTTTGGTTTTAAAGAGACGAGAGAAAAAATTTTTCTGTTTCTCTCGTATGCTCAGTTTGGCTTTGCATATTAGCAAGGAACCATTAAGGTTTGACAAAGGGTTTTGTTAAACAATAGAACTCTGATTGGGAAGTCAAGTACCCCAGCAAAACACACATGCAAATGAAGTGGTTTTTTTTGGTTTAATTTGACATGTAAAAAGATTAGCTAGGAGAGAAAAAAAAGGCATGTTGCTAGGCAAACCCAGGAGACAACAGAGAGCCAGCAGTTCAAGACGAATAAAACACCAGAGGGCACCCCCAACACAAGAAACAGGTAACCATGACTCACCAAGCAAAGAACTGAAACAGCAGACCAGCAAGCGCATGGAGGCAGAAAATCAAACACGCAGACAAAAAGAGATGGAACATGGAACAAGAACAACTAGAATGAAACAAAAGAGATGGAGCTGATAAAAAGAACAAGAAGCAAAATGGCAGCCACAAAGAGAAAGCAGAAGAAGGAGGCCCACAGAAAGAGAACAGAGAAGCCAAAGATGCAGCCACACAAAGAGAGCATAGAACCCAAGGGTAGAATCAACCAACAAGAGTGAAGAGAGGGAAAAACCGAGAAAGCATGGAACTGAAAGTTTAACGCAAGCTGACAGGAAGCTTCCAGCCAATCCTAACAACCCTTCGCACAATAAGTGATTTCCACATCAACAAGAAATTTCCCACTACAAGGCAGGTGATGACATACTGAGCCTTCTTTAGAAAATTTGAAAGAGCTGCCTGTGGGTACAGCATCCTGAAGGACACAGTACAATTAAGGGTAAGGCTGAGGTCAGCAGCTCAGTGGACCCTTGCAGAGGTGGCGGCTGAAATGCCAAAGGACAGAATGAACGATTATAAACTGTTTCAAACCAAGGCCAGATTCAGAATGGGGATAACCCCAGATGATGCCCGTCGGCGTTTCAGAACCCAAAAGTGGAAATCAGATGTGTTTTTGTTTTACAAATACGAAAAGAAGTTATCTTTATAGAGCCTTTGACAAAAGCACCTTTTTTATAAGAGAGTCCTTAAAATAAGTCTTCCTTTAAACAATGAACTTTTTGAGCTAAGACTTTATTTCCTTCCCACTAGGAGATTGGACTGTTTTCTATTTGAATAATGGGCTCAAGTAGCAAATGGATGGTTAAATGCACATTCAGCCACTTGTCAGCAAGGATTTTGCTTCAGACAAGTATAGTGCTAAAATTTTTCCTGTCATGGAACATTAAACAGGTATTCTTTCAATTTTTTTACACTGTTGTCTCAATTTCTTATAATAATCTAGCAGAAAACAGGCACAAATGAAGAGCTCAATTCTTAAAAAGCAATAGGTACCATAGCTAATCATGGTGGTCCCTTCTGACCATAGAGTCTAAGAGTCTACTATGGAACTGACTCAGAAGAAATGAGAAATTCATGCTTTTGTTTCCAAGTGAGATATGTGGGCAAGCTCCTCAGCTGGCATATGAAATCATTCCATGGTTTACACCAGCTGAGAATCTGGCCTTGTCCGACTCTAGTGTCTTAAATATCCTACATATTGCTGTTATGCACATCCTGGCTTTTCTGTATTGACATTAGGCCTGTGCAAGGCAAAAACTGAGCAAAGTGAAAGAAGAAATACGTTTCCAGTATGAATGTGAAAAATACATTTATTTTATTTTTATAAATTAATACTCATAGCTATGGTTTTCCGTTCACAAAGAAGAACCACATAACTGCAGCCACAGTGAAAAAAACGAAAGCAAATTTGGGAGAAACATCAGAAGCTAATTTGAGAGGTCCTGTTCTCTCAAATCGTTTCCCAATGCTCTCTAATGTGGCATAGTCATCTGCTCTGAATGCCTACTAACTTCCCTGCGAGAATCATCTTCCACTTTGACCCAGTGAAAACAAGATGGAAAATACCCCCGGAAAACCTAAAACACAATGACTGGCTGGTGTCAACAGATGCCTGTCCATCACAGGGATCCTACCCCATAATGCATTAGATTTGGCTCAGACACAACATCAGGGAGGTGTATAATGCATTTGGTGACCTCTACACTGTCCAAGTGACCACATGAGCATTTGCAAGTATCCTGGCTTGCTGCTGATCAAACAATGTCTGTGGCCTCTGCAGCAGAGTAGGGGGAGATAGCTCCATTTAAAGGCACAGTACATAGAAAACACACCGCACTTACGGTAGATCTTGACACTGAAGCCTTTTATGTATACACATAACAGGGAGCGTTTCCCCATGCTGTCCAACTGGTTCTGAGCTGGAGGAACCACCTCTGTTTTGTTCTCAGCAGGTGCTTACACCGTGATCATCACAGTGGTGTTTGAAAGTATCTCAAGATGAAACTTTGATACTTACCCTTGAAATATTTCCCCTTGTATTCAGCCCTGAAACAGGAATTTGTGTGTGTGCATGCTTGTATTTGCTTGTATGTTCACAAATTGACCATAACTGTAGCCTAAGGGCCTGATTCTGAAAAGTGATGTCCATCACCCTTCCATCCACAACTCCCACTGAAGTCAGCAGCAGCTGGTAACGAGAACCTTGTAGAACTGAGCCCAAGTGAAGAAGTGAGAGAGATTTTACATTACAGGACTATTTATTTTTCCCACTTATTCAGAATGAGCATTTAACATGGTAACCACAGCAACATTTGATAGATAAGCTACAATGTGAGAAAACAATTGCCAGTATGCAGTATAATGTTTCGTACTTCCATGGTTTCGAAGGGGAAGAACTCATTTCCCTCAAGTAAATATAGTTCCCCATGCTCATCATCCACTTGAGACATTGCATCCCTGAAGGTCCTGAGGAGTCAAGAGATAGATGAGAAAGCCGAATGATTTCTGCTTAAAAATCTCAGACTCCCTTCTATCTGTTTTCTTATGCATAGATGACTATATTTGATATTAGTCTAGTTTATAGCTACTTATTGAAATGAGTGTGACGCACAGAATGGTATCTGCGCCATTACCAACTCAAATCTGTAAGATCCTTATCTTGTCATGTGGAAAATAACATTTGATGTTTGTGTTTGGTACACACTCATCTGTTTTTTTTTTTCATTTTATTTGATTATTGTATTTTTTAAAACATGACTTTTCTATTTGAATAACCATTGCAGCCAAAAAAGTGACTATGAACTATTTGAACCAAGTGTACAACTTCTAGGTAACTAAGATGAAGAGGGAAATGAAAACTGAGAAAAATATCAATGCAGAAATTTATAAACATTGGAGTTTACTCTCTGCATCACAGATCTAAGCAGTTAGTGTCCTTATAGCCAGGGAATAGATTTGATAGACAGAAAATGGCTAAAGAACAGAGACAAAATTAATAAATTATCCTAATCTACGTGTATTGGCATAGGTACAAGTTGTCTAGCTGGGACTTGGAGAGGAATGAATCCTAACATCAAATGCAGCTCCAGTCTCAGTTCCATTGCTCCGTCTGCTATTGTTTCCAGTCCTCGTGAAGCATGGTGTTGATACGGAGTGATTGGTGACTCAGCAATCATTTGGGATTAACCAGAGTCTTCAATAACTGAAAATTGAGGGAGTACCCGAGTGTGTTATTTCTACTGTACTTAGTCTGCTCTTAGAAATTGCACTGGATTGTGTGTTAGAAAGCTTGATGTGTCTGAAGCAATTCCTTGCTTTCTACAAAGTGTTACTGGGGGCCTGATTTTCATCTCAGAATGGTATAAATCGGACATAACTCCATAGTAGTCAATTATGGTACACCAAAGTAGAACTCATGTGTATAAGTCTTTTCCTTGGTTTCTTTTTTGATTGATATGCTAGAAACCATAATAGCTATATTCAGGTGTTCATATTATTCTATTTAAGCTTATTCACATAGGCAACATTTAACATTATATTGTCAGATACCTGTCTGATTCATGTTAATATATTTTTAACTGAATATGAAATGGCATGCTTTATGTTAAGGATATGTACTCAGCTCTTCAGTCCACCCATGAGAAGAGCCTGAGACTTTAATTCCTCACTCAGGAGAAATTACATCAAACTAACCCTAAATGCCTTTCCATTCTCTCTGATGTTTCTGTGGTAACAGCATGTTTCCATGGTTTCCATTATAATACTGTAAGATGTTATTACTAACCACTGTAGAAATGTGGGCTTTTTGTTAAATATATGATTTTTTTAACATGACAAATGTCTCTTTAAGAGCGTTACATAGCTATTTAAATTTGCCCTGAATTCAGTCTTGTGTTAATGGGAGTTAAAACTTTCTGTAATTACATGCCTTATCTGTGGAATACTCTTCTTTAACCACTAGAAATTCCCAGTCCGTATCTTTATTTAAGAACAGAGCAAAGAAACATTTGTTTGCTGCCACCATTAATCGTTCTTAATTCTGTTATTAGTGTTGTAGAAACGTGCAGTGCCTGAGGCTTAGCAAGGGCTGATTTGCTGCTGTTTTACAGGTTTGTGTCCTTGTTAACAGAGTATTATAATTTCCCATATATAGCTGCAGTACTAAAATGTATATTCCTAACCTGACCTTGAGACCCCACCAGCTATATGCAGGTGTGTTTGAACTTCTGCAGTTTTAGAATAGCATTACAGTGAGCTTGAATCTGGTTTTCTTTCATTGTGTTAAAAGGATACAGCAGAGTAGGCTATTCCTAATAGTTATCATGCCCTAAATGATCTGACAAGTTCATGGGTTTGTTTTTTCATTATTTAGTTTATAGCTGGTAATGACCACCTTCAGTTATTCTAGTACAGAGGTAGGCAACCTATGGCACGCGTGCTGAAGCCGGCACACAAGCTGATTTTCAGTGGCACTCACACTGCCCGGGTCCTGGCCACCGGTCTGGGGGGCTCTGCATTTTAATTTAATTTTAAATGAAGCTTCTTAAACATTTTAAAAACCTTATTTACTTTACATACAACAATAGTTTAGTTATATATTATGTACTTAGAGAAAGAGACCTTCTAAAAAACGTTAACATATATTACTAGCACGTGAAACCTTAAATTAGAGTGAATAAATGAAGACTCGGCACACCACTTCTGAAAAGTTGCCGACCCTGTTCTAGTATGTGATGCAGTAGGCTGTTCCTTTGGAAACTTAATTATATTTATTCTTATTTGTTTATTTAACAGACAGTATGTTAGTTGTAAAAACAAAGAACTCACCTTCTACAATATCAAGCCATGTCAGGTATACCTATCTTCCCATCCTCATCCCCTCTGTGATTGGCCTACCAGCATGAGGTAGCATTTAAGTCACTGATCAGTCTTCTGCCCAGTTAATTTGATATACTTGTGGAAGGAGACTTTATTCTTCTTTGAGAAAAATATGTAGCATTGTTTATGAAATGTGATGACCTGGGTAATTAGAATGAGGTTACTTGATTAGAAAAATAAAATAAAGGAGGAAGTATGTAGTTCAGGTGATAAAATTGAGAAACCAGAATGATTGATAATTATTAGCTTCCCATTATCTATCTGTGGAATAGAGACCAGAAATATATTAAATTGAGCTTTAGAAAAAAACATTGTTTTCTAAAGCAACAAACCCAGTTGGCTTCATAAGGAAAATTCTTCTAAAGCTTTTAAACATCACTATGGAATATAACCTGTTCTATACTGACAACTACTGCTGGGTCTCTAATAGTTTTCCAGATCAGAGAAAACCAGAGGACTTTTACATCAGTTCTGTCTGACAAAGCAGGCAAAGAGAAACTGCTCATCTTCAAGATATTCCATATGAATGTGATAGAACTACATTAATGGAAAATTCAGCTCCATTGTTAGATCTCTCAGCAACCTTCAGTACTTGGCCATACAGTGCTTGCTTCCTTCAGGAGTTGAAGTTAGGTCCCACAGAATACCAAACTGGTGTAAATTACACTGATTTTGTATACCCACTCAATGCCAAATTAACACAAGGTACACTGTTTTGCCATTTACACCCATTTAGTGATCAGTGTTTATCCACTGGGTCTGATTCTGCATGAATCCAGAAGCTGCGTCAATTCATACCTGCTGAGTATCTAGCAAAGTGGAATCACAAGATTTAATACTATTATGAGAGCAGAATGAAAGATCTAACCTACATTTGCATTGATGTCACTACTGAATTTTGCCCATTCTCATCAGAATTTTTGGAGCAGAAACAGCTAGGGTCTTAGAAGAAAGTAATTAATATATTTGGAGTTATTTCTAATAGTTTATAATACAGCCAGATATAGTCCAATAGATTTCACATTGACGCTCATATTAGTTGGTTTATCTGCCATGATGTTGGCAGGCCTCATTGAAAACTAGATGAGCAATAAATCAGTAAAATACCGTTCTATTCTGTTTCCAGTAGACTGTGTCAGAGCTTACTAGTAGAAACCAGGTAAATTGTTCAGTAAACCAAAAGTGAAATTACTAATGCAGAATTAATGGTATAAAATGGAAAGTCACAGAAGTACTGGAGAATAGACAGTGCAGGGACTATTGTGCAGTAGCATGGAGATAGACCAAGGGGCCAAATAAGAATTTCCCACCTCCAGTTTGTGATAAGAGTTGAGAGCTAGCAGTACAGTCATCTAAGATTAAACTGGGCCTGATACCAGTGTAAAACATGGCAGCAGTTTCACTGAAGTCACAGTGGTTAAACTAGTGTAAAGCTGGCAGGAGTGAGATGTGCTATGTCCTACCCTTGATAGTGTGAGTGACGGTGTAATGGACTGTATAAACCCCATGCCTGTGGAGAACAGGGAAAAGGGTTAATGCGGGGATAGGAAGGGGACCAGATGGGCTCAATTACAATTCACTTTGAAGAAGCTTGACTTGGCATGTGAATCAAGGCAGCCGGAGAGAAGAAAGCTGTTCCTGAGAGCCCTGGAGGAAGGCTGAAGGCATTCAAGCTGAGGGACATTGCAAGTAGCTGGACCATGAGCAAGAGGTGCTCCATTTACTGACAGTTTTCCTTTGGGGGCTGGCTGGAACAGGTCACTTCCTTTTATTCCTTTTGATTTCTTTGGCCTGAGCTACCAAAAGGGGCTTTGCTGAACTGAGGCTCTTCGAGAGCTTGTTCATGTCCATTCTATATTAGGTGTGTGTGCTCGCCACATGCACGGGTACCAGAAGTTTTTCCCTCAATGGTATCCGTAGAGGACAGGCTCTGGCACCCTCTGGAGTGGCATGCATATGCCATGGTATAAGGGGCGCAGCTGGCTCCCCCCACCCTCACTTCCTTCTTGCCTTCTGTGGTAATCTAGCCGTCCAGTCCCAGACCTGGACTTTAGTGTCCACCAGTCTGGTCCTGTCCCAAACCTGGACTTTTGCGTCCAAAGTTTGGGGGCTTACCTGAAACTCCCCCAAGCTCACTACCAGCTTGGATATTCTCGCTGCCACCAGATCAGGAATTAATCTATGGGGCCTGATCCCCCCTTTCCTCCCTCTGGTGTCCCCAACCCTCCCTTGGTGGGACACCCAGATTCCCAATCCCTTGGATGCTAAAAGCAGGGAAAATAACCCCTTCCCCCTCCTTATCAGGCTTGCCTCGCGGCTAACCTGTGTGACCCAAGAAACCAGCTTTTCTGCTTCCCTCAGGACAATGGAGATGCAAAATACCCACAGCTGGGCTCTGCCACCCCCCTTGCTCCAGGAACGAGGGAAAAACTGTAACCACCAGAGAACAGAGAGAATTCTTCGTCTCTTTCCCCGTAGTCTGCTCTTTCCCTGGACCCAAATAGGAAAATAGCTCACAGCCTGGCTTTTCCCTTTGCCTCCCTAGGAAAAGAACTTTCACAAGGTTTAACAAGAAAACTTTATAGAAAAAAAGAAAGAAAATATAAAACAATCATCTTGCATTGAGAAACTCAATACAGGCTCTTGCTTATAAGAAAATATAAAGAAACAGTCTGATTTAAAAGATAGCCCAATTAAACCAGCACAACAAATTAACATACAGGTAAATACACCCCAAAGACCATCATAGCTGAATTACTTTGCGGTTCCTGGGTACTTACAGATGTTTAGAAGAAGTATTAGGAGAGAATTAGAAGAAGACTTGTTTCCTCATAGCTAAGAAAACAACAAAGACCCCGAGTATACAAATTCCCGCCCCTGACTTTAAACAATCCAGTTCTCTGATTGGTCCTCTGGTCAGGTGTTCGGTTACCCTTTTCAGGTAAAAGAAACTTAACCCTTACCTACCTATCCATTTATGACACCTTCAGTGATGGTGCTGGAATGTCTGCTGCTTTTTATAGAAGCATGCATAAACAGAACAGTGATCTTCCATTGATCAAAACATGGTAAGCTGAAATAGCCCCCATGTGAACTTTTAAAGAAGAGTTAGACAACCCTTTGGATTTTCAGTACATTAAATATTCCAAAATGCAGGGTATGGAAACTGAAACCAGACAATCAGATTTTCCCTGCATCCAAGCAACAAACAGACCATTTTAAATAGTAATACTTTCTAGGAGACCGTTTTCTGTAATGGAACAGTACATTCTATACCAACAAGGAACATGACTGTTCAAGACTAATCAAAGTCTGATAGCCCAAGCCATCAAATGAAGAGACTGAGGATCCGAATGAAGGCGGGGGGTCCTGACTTGAAGAGTTTGGTCAGTAACCTTGCTGGAAATGTATCATAAGAATTTTCTTGAATCTAATGTAGTTTATTAAGTTAGGCACTAATAAGTGTTTTATCTTTATTTTTCTTGTAACCATTTCTGACTTTTATGCCTCATTACTTGTACTGACTTAAAATCGATTTCTTTGTAGTTATTAAACTTTTTTTAGTGTTTTATCTAATCCATTGTGTTTAAGTTGAAGTGTCTGGGTAACTTTATTAAAAATAATAAGCTGGTATATTATTCCCTTAAAAGAATAACAGATTTAAAATATTTGTGCTCTCTAGGAGAGGGATGGACAGTACAGGACCTATACTTTTGGAGGAAAATCCAGGATTGTGGATGTGTTGGGGTCACTTTGCAGAATAAGCAAGGCTGATGAGAGCCAGAGCATAACTGGTACACACAGACACCCAGGGTGTGGCTTCAATGCTGGAAGGCTGTTTGTGAGCTGCCCATATGGGACCTACTTCAGCAAGGCATTGTGAGGCACCCAAGGTTGCAGGTGAGGAGGTAGTACAGCCCCGCCTCTGATCTGAATTGTATTGTATGCCACATATGGGGAAACAAAATACCGTGTTTTCTCTCATGTGCTATTACCACAGAAAGGCACTTTGAAAAGACTCTTGGCTCCATGGACAGTTCAGACAGGAGCACTTTGTATTGTAGATGGCGTCTTGTTACCACAAAATGTGGGTGTTTTCTATGCCTATGTGGGGTGGAGAAATGAAAATAAACATCCTTTAAATTGAGAGCCATCAACTTATCCATAGATGCAAGCAAGGGAGTTATGGAGGCCAGGCTTAATGTACAAAATCAGAACTTCTGGATGTGTCTGTTCAGTTTGCTTAACTCTAAAATTGGACAACGACATCCATCTTTTTTCTTTACCAAGGAGTATCTTCAATAGAATCCCTGAACCCACAGGTGTTCAGGTGTCTCCTCAAAAGCTCCTATCTGGAGCAGCTTATGTATTTCCATAAATAGAATAACCTCATGAGACAGTTCCCTGAAAAGGGAAGGGTAGGGGGAATTGAATGGGGGCACTCTTTTGAGCTGAATGGCATAGACTTTCAGTATAATTTCTAGTATGCGTAAGTATTGGATCCAGAGAAATACTCAGTTCCACAACTCTGGACTTCACAGTGAAACCCGGAACCAATTTGAGGTTCAAAGTTGGAACCATGAACGCTATGTCAGAACTGGACATATCCGATAAACTGACATATGGGACCTGGCACTGCTAACAGTAGCTGTCTTTTCCTTCATCTTTTTCTTTGTAACTGATACAGACAGAACCATAATGGCTTTAGGTGCCTTAGCAGACAGTCAGTCCTTTTCCACCAATGGTGCCTTTGAAGACTTGACAGAAGGATCGGGAGGCACAATCCTGAAGACCTGAAACACGTAAAGGAAGCTTCAAGAGCTGAAACAGGCCTCTTAGTCTTCAGATCCTATGACCCTTCAAAACTGGATGACTTAGCAGCAAGAGCTTCTTTAAGCAGAAGCACCTGTAGTCTGTTCTGCCTGCCTTTGTGTGCTCTGGGCATGAAAGTCCAGCAAATAGAGCACCAAGAAAGAGAGTGACCTTCTCTCAGGCATGCAAGGTCCCTAATGCCAGGATGACATAAAGCTTGGTTTCTTATTCTCCATTTCCCTCATCACTAGCCTTACAAAGTATACTTAAACTATCTATACTTAAAACTGACGGCTATACTAAGAACAACAACTATAAACTATCAAGGAACTGTAAATGGATAAAAAAACAGATCTGAAGGACTGGAGTGACTCTCCTCTGTTGGGGCAATGTTTGGAAGGAACTGAGGCTGTAGGTGGTGTATAGCCTTACCCTCAGAACATTCAGAAATGCTGAGGGGAAGGACAGGAGGAGGCGCACATATGCTCTAATGGGCACTGCTTGGGAAAGCTGCTACTGTTCGCTGCCACCAAGCAACTCAATATCCATACATGAAAATATGAAGAGTCACTCAAAGAACTTCTGTTGTCATAGGACAAGATTCTGCTTTTCCGTGCTTCAGTGGAATTTCTCTGCTTCTACGCCAGTGGAGCTGAGATCCTAATTTGACTCCTGGGCTATTTTACAAAATAGAAAACACCAGGCTGGAGTAGAAGATCTGAATAAAATGTATTGGAATGTCTCCTTAAATCTGAACCTTGTCTTAGGAAAATACTTATAAAGACAGGTGCTACAAAATGTGAGCCTGATTCTGTGAGGTGTTAAATGCATCCAGTGGGACCTGAGGGCACTTAAAAACTCTGAGGTACACTGCACCTGCAAGAAATGGGTCCAGCTTTACTAGAGAATAAGCATTATATACCATTAGGTAATTAGACAGTTAATTATTTTTATAGCAGAAATAAATAGTAATTATACTGTATCTCAGTGTCATGAGTCAGAAACCTACTATAATATGTGACTGATGTATTGCTGTTAAACAATTGATAATTAGCTCAAAATTTACTATAGTCCATTATTATAATAGAACTCTGTTATTACACTATTATACCAGGTTTCTTTCTTTTTAACCATTCAGCAAAGATCTATGTGCCAGTGTTACCTAAAAAAGCATATAATTTTACCTCAGTACCTGCAATATTCCCTTGTGGTTTCCTTGACTTTCTATGGGAAATATATTGTGTACTGGAAATATTGAAAGGTGTCTGTCAGCAAATACTTATTCATAGCCTGATTCTGCAACCTCTCTTTAAACTCACAGGAGTAATTAGGCCTTTTCGTTATTTGAAGCAATTACAAGTTTTAAAGCATCGCCTCTGTCCACTGAGTTCCATTCTTAGGGCTAGATTATGACTTTACACAGCCTAGAGCAAGGAGCAGTGTAGAAACTGCACCAACCTAGGCGTAGCCTGTGATTCAGCTATATAGCTGGAACTCACAATTCCTCCCCTGCTCCCTCTTTGCTTGTGGGTGTGCAGTGTCATATTTTACTGATGGCCTACACTAGTAGCCAATTACAATGCCTTTGTGCCAGCACATGCTCTGCTGGCCAGCAAGTGTGGGGTGAGACGGTGCTAAAACTCATACATTCATTGCCCACCTGCTCCACAAAGGAGTAAGGGGGAAAATGGCCTCTCTTAATCCTATGTGGTCAGACCCAAGGTCCAGGTAGTCTTCATAATGTTCAATGAGGGGCACTTACTCTGTAGCATAGGTGCATAGTCAGAGTTAGAATCTAGCCTTTTATTACCAGCATGGTAGAGCCTGATTCTGACATCCTGACCTCTGTTGAGTAATTAGGACTTTCCTCCATGAATAGTCCCTTTGACTTTAATATAGGATGATCAGACAGCAAGTGTGAAAAATCGGAACAGAGGGTGAGAGGTAATAGAAGCCTATATAAGAAAAAGGCCCAAAAATCGGGACTGTGCCTATAAAATTGGGACATCTGGTCACCCTACTTTATTGGGACTAATTGGGGAGTAAGGTGCTATTCAGTATGAGTAGGAAAAGCAGAGTTATGCTCACAAAAACACCTCTTTCAAAACCCACTTGGTGGAATTCATCATGGGTGTAAATTGGGTGCAACTCCATCAAAATCAATGAAGTTGTGCCCTCCTATGCAGGTGAGGAATTTTCCCCTGTCACAGAGTAAGTAGACCAGTGCCCCAGGGCCCCTGTGTCAGAGCAAGTGAGCCCGACTGAGCCAATTAAAGGGGACACGGCTACATCTCGGGCTATAAAGGCCACTCAGGGGGTAGGCAAAGGAGGAGTGATTGGGACAGGCTGTATCTGAGTAGAGATACCTTAAAGGAACTCCAGGGTTGGTTCCCTGGAATAGGGGGCCAGTGGCAAGGGAGAGAGCTCTGGGGCTGGTGTCCTAGAAAGGAAACGGAGCTGGCTGAATGAGAGCTGGTTGTGAGAAGGGAGCTGGCTGAGAAGGGAACAGCCTGGGACAGAGAAAGAGCTCTGTGTATGACAGAAGAATCAATGCTGAGTATGAACTTCTGTGCTATGATTTTAGATTTATTGATTGTTTAAATAATTTCTGTTATTAAACGAGCCCAGGTAGGGTGCTATTAGCCACAGGAGAGACTCTGTGGAGTTCTTAAGGGGCCTGCAAGAAGGGGCTAACAGAGACAGGCAACCTGTGGCCATTAGGGGGCACTCAGCTGGCAGCCACCATATTACATCCCCCAACTACTTATCTCCTGGGAATGTTGCTCTACAGAGAGAAGAAAATACTATACATATTTGACAAGATAAAAATAATTAGACAATATAGAAAGCTTCCATCGCTATGAAAGTGTAATGCAAAAAAGATATTTTATGTAGCATGAAGAGTCCAGAAATCCCATGCAGAGAAATGTAATGAGTATTAATGATATTCTGAAGAAGATACTAGACTTGTTAGTGGTGTGCAGGATGCTTAGATCATGCTAATAGTAAAGCCTAACAGATTCCCTGAATGCCTTTCACGTTGCACTGAGATTCTAGTTTCCATGGTAACCTAGAGTGAGTTAAGAAGGGTACTATTAAACTCTATTGCAATTTTGCTTAGTCTCTCTGAAAGAAAAATGTCGGTGGAAACCATTTCTGCACTCACTGTTGTAATCAGATTCCTCCCCTAGTTTCTATTGTCTGCATCTGAACAAATTCTTCAGGGGAAAATATGTGTGGTTTAGTTAATGACCTATTTGTTGATACTGGAGCTTTACCAGCTGGCAAACTGTGCAAGATATTATACAAACCTCACGAAGCAATCAGAATATAAATAGAAAACATAAACTAAATCCCAGAAATGCTTAAAAACAAAACAAAATGGGCCAGATCCTAGCCAGAAGATCTGCCCTGAAGGACTCCCCAAGCATGGAGTCACCAGAGCAACTCTTAACGGATGCCTTTCCCAGCATCCCATATAGGCATCTCTAGGAGGCATGGCCAGGACACATCTACACAGTAGCAATCTCCAGCTGGCAGAATGGCCCTTTGGGATCCAATGCAATGCTATAAAATTGCTGTGTTTGAAAGGACAATTATACCCAGTGGACTTGATTCTTCTAGTACACCAGTTATATGCCAGTGTGGCTCTGAGGAGGTCAGTGTTTAAAATTAGTATTTGACAATGGAGAATCAGGCTCATTGTTTCTGGTACAATAGAAAGAAGTAGTCTTTATTATGATCTGATGATGACTGGAAGCCATCAGATTCGCCAACACTTCTAATTTGCATTGCATGGTTCATCTGCTTATGAAGATAGTCTAGTGCAGAACAGAAGACTTTGAATCAGGACACATGGATTCTTTTCCCAACTCTGCTAGTGACTTGCTGGGTGATCTTGGGCAAGCCACTAATTATCTCTGTGCCTCACTTTCCCCATAATTAAAATGAGAAAAATAATATTTACTGATAATTACCCAACATGGGATTTTGAGAGTTCATGCAATAACACCTGTACGGTGCATTGATATCCATGGTTGAAAGCAGCTATGGAAGTGCAAGGTGGTATTATTATGATTACTCAAAGATGAAATGGATGTAGAATAGTGTTTCAAATGACACAACTATTAACAGAGTTTATAGCAGAAAATAGGAGGAATCTGTAAACAAGCATACAAGTAGCAGAAGGGGCTCGCAAAGAACACATATTTTGCCAGACAAACCTTGCTTGAGCCCCATATTGTGAGATGATTCCGAAAAGTAGTGCCCTTAAATTGTCCTTATGAAAATTACAGTTTTGAAAATGCTGACTGGTTAATGCTGTTAAATCTATCTTTAGGAGGATGCATGTAAGGGAGTGAAATTGCAATGCTGTAAAGGCATTCAAACACCTAGGTTTTTATGGATATTTCATTTTTTTAGTGAATTTAATGTGTATAAAGTTCCTAGATCAATATGGAATATGAAATCCTCTGTTTATTCACAGGACAGGCAAAACATTGGCATCCCCACACTACCCAACCAAAACACTGCAACCTTAACCAGGAGTGGCCACTGCTCAGGATTAGAGGATGCCTGCTATTGTTATATAAGTATGTTGGAGGTGGCTGGAGAGTTCAAAGGGTTACCCTTTACAGTGAGTCACGGATTGATCAGAACAGAGAGCTGCATGCTGCAGCTGAAAGCAAGCTCTGGTTTGTGTCCTCTTAGGAGGATGTTAAGAAAGAATATAATAATGTAACTGATGATTACAAACTCGTCTTGTTTTTATAAGTACAACACAGGCAGTTCATTTTCCATGCCCATTCATACCATTAGCTACTCTTAGAGATTGCTGATAAGGTTCCAACTGTGATGTGGTCAGCTGTTCATTAGTAGCTAGATTGAGACATCCCCTTCATTTCACATAGGCCAGGAAGCACTTTACTTTGGCCAGATTGGGCCATCCATGGCACTAGTGCCCTGTACGTGAAAGGCAACCTATCCTTTGTCAACTCTGAGCATCCCAGTCCTAGGAGGTATGCAGGTATTTTAGTGGGAGCATCTATCAGTACAGGTGAGCATTTTTACAGTGCGTATTTCTGTTTCATCCCCTCTCTGATAACTAGTGGTACATATAGCAGGCTTCAGTTCTTTTTCGAGTGATAGTCCATAGCATATTCCACAGCTGGTGATTGACCATTGAGTGTACATGCATCAGAGGACTTTCTAGTTAGCAGTGCCTGGTGGGGGAGGGGGTGGTGCATGCACTCTTTTCTACCTTTTGTGTTCAGCGAGAGTGTAAAGGGTGGAGCCACCCCACTCCTCTCAGTTTCTTCTTACCACTGTGGATGTGAAGTTTAGAGCAGTTTATCTCTGTGGTTAGTAAGTTGTTACAGTACATTTTCTGGACCAGGGTTGTCAGGACCATCATTTGTCAGTGGGGCTGGTACCATTGATGGTTCTGCATAGTGGACTGCATGGCCCCCAGTTACAAGCATTACCCCTCAGTGAGGAGCACATTCCAGACTGGTGTGAGATTTGCAGCGTCTTCTCAAACCAGAGTCAGCGTTCAAGGGAGTCTCACTTGAGGCCTTCCTTCTGGTGCGGTCCATGCATCCAGACACCAACCTCGGATGCCAGACCTTCAGATCTTCAGGAGATGTAAAGTCTTTGAAGTCCATGCTGGTGACATCTTTAAAATGGCTGGAGGCACCCTCCTAGCTGACCTCAGTGCTGAGGAAACTCTAGGACACTGAGCAGAAGTCTGGGACACTGAGCAGAAGTCATCAAGGGAGAGGAGTCGTAGAATACTTTCCCCAGGCTCAGATGCTAAGCCTCATTAAACTCCAAGGCCATCTGATATCAAGGTTGCTTCAAAGCTTAGAAAAAGCTCCCTGATGTGAGCATTAGCTGAGGAGACTCAGATGTACCACAGGTCTAGCCTAGTACTGGATCAGCCATACTGTCTTCATGGATACAACGAACACCTGAGTGGCCACTGGTATTGGGACTGGCTCCATCTTGTGAAGCAGCAACAGTAGCACAGGCAGGAAAGCAGTTTTAGCCAGTGGTCAATGTCTTCCCCTCTGCATCTACAGGAATGAAGTCTCGTGGCCCAAGGCCCCTCCAGGGTCCCAGCACCATCGCTGCTGCCACTGTCCAGATTCCTGGATCTGGTGTCTCATGTGGGAAGGTCTTGGTACCTTATGAGACTAACACCATCGGTACTATCAATGCCAGGCAGGACTCTCCTGCTCCCGGAGGACTGCTACTCATCATATGACTCAGGGAAGAACTTGCTGATATCTCCTGCCAGTCCCAGGACTCAGCAGGATTGCCAAGAGCTCCCAGCCGCAGGGGGGACATGATCCTGGAAACTGCACTGATACTGTGACCATTGTACCAGCCCCCTCGGTGTCCAACCCCATATGACTTTAAACTATGCAGTATGTGGCCTCTGTGAGCACCTTAGTTTGCCATGGACTCTGCCTCCCTGGCATACTCCATGCACAGGTCAGAATCTCCTTGCCCAAGAGAGTCTCTGTCACCTCCATGAGTCCAGAATGAGGGACAATGGGAGCAGGAGAATCAGAGAACCCACAGATGGCTCCAGCCAGCACCTTTGTGTCTTTACCAAATGAAGCTGGGCTCAGCATAAACTACTCTGTAAGACCATAAAGTCTTCCAGGACTTACGCAATGAGAAGTAGTAACTTTAATGATCCTGGAAGAGGTGTTTGATATATTGCATTCATCAGTGACAGCTGGAACTGGCAAATGTCTTGTGTGAAATACTGGCATCAGTAGCCCCAACCTTAAAACAGGTCAACAGGTGGTACTAGGTACGAGTTACAGGCTATGAGCAATTCTTCCTTCACCTTGTGCTGGGATTATTAGTTGTTACTGCAGCAGATGAAAGAAAGCATGATGGACAGCACAGGATAAGGTGCAGAAGTGCATGGATTTGGTTGGTAAAAAATGATATTCTACCCTGAGCCTCCAAATAAGGATATCCAACTTCCAGGCCATCCTAGCAAAATATGATCATATCAAATGGTGTCCAGTGGGGTACTTTGTGGATAGCCTGCTGCAGGAATTCAGGAGTGAATCGCAGATTTTGTGTCTGAAAGGCAGCTGAAGTGGCCCTGCAGGTGGCCTTAGATGCTGCCCACGCAGTCTCAAGGGCAGTGGCAGTGATGATGCAGTGTTTGTTGTGGCTGTCCTCTTCTGGAATTTCAAAAGAACTACAGACCACAGTCAAGGACCTGCCCTTTCAATGTTGCTCCTTGTTTCATGGCAAGACAAGTGACCTGACGGCCTTATCTAAGGACTCTGGGGCACACTCAGGGCCTGGGGATCTCCACTCCAGTCATCAAGAAATGGCATTTCCAGTCTCAGTTGTTCTACAGACAGGCCCTACTACCAATACAGACCACCTGAGTATGTCAGGAAGGGACAGAAGGTTTAAAGGTGAAAGCCCTTAAGAGGGACTGCCACATCCCACCATCCCTCCTCCTCTGCAACAAGGCAACAAATCTGATCCTATCCCCAAGGACAGCATACCCTATTCGGCAACTGTCTGGCTCATTTCCATCACGCCTTGTCCAGCGTCACTTCAACTGTTGGATATTGGATGTCATAGAGATGGGCTATGCAATTCAGTTCTTCCCTCTACCCCCACTCCTTATCCTCCCCATCCCTATTCAGGGACCCATCTCACAAGACCGCACTAAATCAGGAAGTTCAGTCATTTGTTGCTCTTGGCTCCACAGAAGAAGTCTCTTCGGAGCAAAGGGGAAAAGGATTTTACTCAAGATATTTCCTGATTTATAAGAAGACAGTTGGGCTTTGAACTATTCTGGACCTAAGAGGGATTGGTCTTCTGATAACATTGGGATGCAAAATGCACTTGTCACTAACAACACATTCATTCTTTGGTGACTACTTAGAGATAAGTTATGGAGAAGATGATTGGTGAGGCACCCATAGAGATTTTATTAACACTATGATTAATATAAGCAAAATCACAGAATAAAAAATCAAGATAAATATAAAAGCAGAATCTGGATCAACTCATGAGTCCACGGGGCTGTGGGTTCCCCATAAGGTGAGTTAAGCGTTGAGTTTGCCATCATCCTGACATCCCGAGGCTCCGCTGAGGGTCGAATTTGATTCCCTTTTATGCACCTGTTCCTATTTCCAATACCATATTTGAGTAAGTCTTGGTCTTTTGTCCATATTTGTCACTTCTGCTGTCCATTTTTGGGGTTCTTACTATTGTCACAAGCATTTGCACAGATAGGTGATTCTCTTTCTATACAATGTGGTTAGGAAAGTCAGGCTAAATTAAGCCTTTGCAGTCTAACAGGCTAAATCAAGCCTTTGCAGTCTAACCGTCTTTCACAAGAAACATATTGGTAAATCTTCTGACCCTGGGTTGGTCATTTATGCTACCTTATAGTAAGCCTAATGTGGCCTTATGTTAACTATTATTACTACTGGGCCTCAAGCTAAATACGAGACCTCAGATCCACCGCAAAACCTATTTTAAAATAAAGTTTCTTCTTACTCCTTCTTGCATTATAGCTTTAGTTTCATTTGCACTAATTAGCAAGTATGGAGTCATGGAGTGCAGGCCAGCTTCAGGACACCCTGGAGCTGTTTTCTATATTTACATCTGCTGGTAAACGTAAACAAGCTGATCCTTATGCCCACATAGTAGATCGAGTTAATAGGGCTTGTGTTGGACACCTCTATGGACATGGAGTACCCACTGTCTGACAGGTTTGGGACCTGTTGAGATTTGTGTTCTCATCTGCAGTCCAACCCTCGAACTCAGATAAGAACCTGCCTCAGGCCGATGGGCCTTCTGGCAGCCTTCACTTTTGTCACACTGCATGTGAGGCTCCACTTTTGTCAGCTGCAGCATGGATACCAATGCTTCCTAAAGACAGCATTTGGATTCGCTAGTGTGCATCCCACCATCAGTCCTCCAATCCATGAACTGGTGGGAGGACCCCCACAACTCTTGGAAGAGAGTTCAATTTTTTTCTGGACCCCCATCCAGGATCCTACTTATAGATGCTTCTGTGACAGGATGAGGGGCACACATAGGCAACTGCCTGGCCCAGGGCCAATGGTCTGCAGAGGAGAGGTTGGTACACACAAATGTACTGGCGTTTATGGCCATATGAAATGCCTTCAAAGCACTCCTAACATACACACAGGGCTGTTCTGTCCAAATGTTGTCCGACAACATGGCTGCAACATTTTACCTGAACAAGAAGGAAGGGGCCAAGTCAGTACAGCTCTGCCAAAAGTCAGTGCACCTGTGGAACTTCACAGAAGGCATAGCATAACTTTGTCAGCAGTCCATTTGCCAGGGCAGACCTTGTGCTGGCAGATGATCTGAGCAGGTGCTTCACAGGGAATCATGAATGGTCAGTGCACCAGGGAGTTCTCAAGGTCTTTGCAAAATGGAGGACTCCACACATAGAACTGTTTGCAATGGCAGACAACAGGAAGTGCTGCAGGTACTCCGAAGGGAGACAGAAGCATTTCTCTTGTTTTGCTTGTCGGAGCTCCCCCCATTCTCTTGCCCCCAAAGATGTTGCAGAAGTGCAGTGTGAAATGGCAAAGGTGATCAGCACAGCCAGGGCAGATCTGGTACTCAGACCTGAACAACTTTTCCATAGTGCCCCCAATCACTCTTCGGATAGTCCTGAATTTTCTGAGTTGGAATGAGGGCAAGCTACTGCAGTCAAACCTCCATTCTCTCCAGCTAACAGTGTGGATCCTCACTGGTTGATGCTGGTGGAGCTCATGCTCAAAGGCAGTGCACAAGATACTGATACATACCAGGAAGGTGTTGACAAAGGCTATTTATCTCTCAAAATGGATGAGGTTCTCCAGCTGCACTAGCAGGTGCCACGTTTCTCTGGATCAGGTGAGCATCCAGGATATAGTGGAGTACATGTACCAACTGAAACTGGCAGGACTCTCTTTAAGCTCCTCATGGGTGCATCTAGCAGCCATTTGACCATACTTCCGCCAACTTGACCGCTCTTCCGTCTTTGCATACCCAATGGCAAAGGAGTTCACGAATGGCATCTCTAGGTTTTTTCCACCAGTTAAGGACCCTGCACCAGCATGGGACCTCAATCTGGTACTCACCAGGCTTTGTCAGCTGACTGGGCTGAGGGCAGTCTAGTCTAGTGGTTAGAGCAGGCATCAGGCCCAGTAGACAAAGTGTGCGTCAGGACCCAAGGACTAGGATCACAGCTAAAGTCAGTAATCGGAGCCAAAGGTCAAACCACTGGACTGGAAGTAGATGCCAGAGCCAAGGGTCAAGCTGGAGTTGGTGAGTCAGCAGCCGAAGCCAAGGATCAAATTGAAGGGCAGGAACTGGAGCAAGCAGGGTAAGAGGCAAGCAAGAGTTCAAGGCAGGGCTGGCAGAGGCAAGGCTGCATTCAAGGCAGGAGCACCAAGAACAAAGTAACACAGGAGCAGGCACAGCGGTGGGCATGAGCACTGAGAAGCAAGTGAACTTGCAGCCAATCAGGTAGTATGACCACTCAGGCATCATGCTGTACTGATGAGGCTTCCTGGAGATTAGCTCTTCTGCAGGCCTGATTCCTGACAGGCTTATGGAAGCCCATTTGAGCCTTTTGCAATATGTTTGTTTCCCTATCTCTCCATGAAAGTTTCCTTTTTCCTGGCAATTGCATTGGCCAGGAGGGTGGGAGGGATGCAGGCATGCATGGTGGGGCTCCCATAGACTATCATACATAAGGACAAGTTATCTAGAGACTCCATCCTAGATTCTCGCCTAAGGTGGTGTTGGAATTTCACATAAACAAAACCATCAATCCACTTGCGTTCTTCCTGAAGCCTCATGCAGGAAAAGCCAAACAGAAGTTGCATATGCTGGATGTGAGAAGGATCTTAGACTCATAGACTCATAGGTCAGAAGGGACCAATATGATCATCTAGTCTGACCTCCTGCACAAAGCAGGCCACAGAACCCTATCCATCTACTTCTGTAACAACCCCTAAACTATGTCCTAGTTATTGAAGTCTTCAAATTGTGGTTTGAAGACCTCAAGCTGCAGAGAGTCCACCAGCAAGTGACCCATGCCCCACGCTGCAGTTCTACTTGTGCCAAACTAAGCCCTTCAGGAAATCCCACGGGCTCTTTGTTGCTGGGAGACAAGTGGGCTGGGAGACAAGTGGCATCCACCTAGAGAAATCTTCAACTGATTGCCAGTCAATATGATTTGATGCACTGGGCTGAGACACCTGTCTCTGGCTGCACATTGCTAGCACATTGCACCAGGATGCAGGCTGCCTCAGTGGCATCTTTAGCACGCCTGCCCCTCAGGGACATCTGCAAGCCAGCAACTTGGTCATCTGTTCACGCATGCACAAAGCATTATGCATTGGTGCAGGCAACCAGAGATGATGCCAAGTTTGGCAGATCCATAGTACAGCCCCTGTTGGTGTGAATTCCTTATACCATCCTCCAGAAAGGTCTACAGTTTGGGAATCACCGGCGGTGGAAAATAATATGGACTGTCGCTCAAAGAAGAAAAGGAGGAGATTACTTACCTATACAATATTCATGCTCATTGAGATATATGTTCTGTATAATATTCCATGACCCACCTTCTGTCCCCGTTACTTGTGAGTCCACAAGTCATGGGCTCCAGAAGTGGCAAAGGAAGTGAGGGTAGTGGGGCAGCTTTCTGTTCCTTATACCCTCACTGAATGCATGAGGGAGTGAAGGACGCATGCGCTGCCTCTACAATCACTGCTAACTAAAATGTTCTATAATGTATGTACACTGGCCTTGCAATCATCAGCTGAGGAACATGTATACGCACCACACATCTCAAAGAACATCTGTTACTGTATAGGTAAGTAACCTCCTTATTTTAGGATAATCTTCATTTTAATGCACTAAAGAGCTTATTTCCATTCCAAGGATGTTACAATGATGTTATAATCTCTCTTGCCCTAGCATGGATTGCAGTACTGACAATTGTGAGTTGTTCTGGTCAGTGTTTGATGGCATGCATGCGGATAATGTAATTTCAGCATCTTTCATGATTCAGACAGGCCTTTCATATCTAATGTGAACCACCAGTTAAAGCTAATCCTTCTAAAGTTTCTAGGAAACTATAAATGAACTGAAAGCACCAGTTGAAGGATCCAGGGCTGTTCCATTAATCTCACTGAGATTTGTAAACTCTGCCTGGGCACAGTTAAAATACAACAGGATCACACTAATGGGGCTGTGATAAATGAAGGGTAGGGAGTTGCTCCCTTTTATGGACACCCAGCCAGCCAGTTAGCTATAAAAATCCCTCTTATTAGTTGTTTACTTGCTTTACCTGTAAAGGGTTAAAACAGGGGTCGGCAACCTTTCAGAAGTGGAGTGCCGAGTCTTCATTTATTCACTCTGATTTAAGGTTTCACGTGCCAGTAATACATTTTAATATTTTTAGAAGGTCTCTTTCTATAAGTCTATAATATATAACTAAACTATTGTTATATGTAAAGTAAATAAGGGTTTTAAAATGTTTAAGAAGCTTCATTTAAAATTAAATTTAAAATGCAGAGCCCCTGGGACCGGTGGCCGGGACCTGGGTGTATGAGTGCCACTGAAAATCAGTTTACGTGCCGCCTTCGGCACCCATGCCATAGGTTCCTTACCCCTGGGTTAAAAAGTCTCCCTACATAGGTAGAAGGAAGGGAGTGGGCATCTGACCAAAAGAGCCAAAGGGAAAGCAAGAACTTTTAAAAATTGGAAAAAAACTTCCCCTTGGTCTGTCTGAGAGGCAGACAGGGCAGAACTATGCTGTAAAAAGCTTGGGCCAGGTATGAAAAATCATCAGATCATACCTAACTACTCATTTGAAACCCCAGATATGTAAGTAGATCAGGAACTGTCTAGGAAGATGTGAATAGGTTTATTTCTTTTATTTATTTATGGCTTGTGGATTCCTCTGTGCTAACCCCAAATGCTTTTGTTTTGCTTGTAACCTTTAAGCTGGACCTCAAGAAGGTTATTCTTTATGCTGAATTTTTGTAAGTGAGTTTTTTAAATCTAGCAATAGCCCAAGTTTTTCAAATGTATTTTCTTTCCTTTTGTTTTTAATAAAATTTACCTTTTTTAAGAACAAGATTGGATTTTGTGTCCTAAGAGATTTGTGCACATTATTTAATTAGCTGGTGGCAACTGCTGATTTCCTTTGTTTTCTTTCTCAGCTCTTCCCCAGGTTGGGGGGAGGGGAGGCGGTGGTGTGAAAGGGCTTGAGGGTACCCCACAGGAAGGAATTCCCAAGTGCGCCTTCCTGGGTTCTCAGAGGGGTTTTTGCACTTGGGTGGTGGCAGCATCTACCCATCCAAGGTCAGAGAGAAGCTGTAACCTTGGGAGTTTAGTACAAGCCTGAGTGCCAGAGTGGGGAATCAGCCTTGACAGGGGCCAGATTTGACTCTCTGGTGCAAAACCCATAGAAGTCAGAGAGCCAGGTTCAGAGGTGATGTGTAAGGTGGTGTAAATGAAATTCATGCTTTTGTTTAATTCATTCCTCCGCTCCACTCTGTGAGTGCAGGGGGATAAACTGTACAGTTAGCTAAGCTGTTTTCTTCAGTCTTTGTTTATTACTGAAATTTGTAGATCTATTTTAAAAAAACCCGTACATTACTTGAAAAAGGAAGTGGAAGCCATTGTACTCTTGTCAGTGCTTCGTTTATAATCACATTGGCTATTTCTTAAGGCAAATCAGAAAGCCTAATAACTGAAAACAGTTTGTGTGCTCTTTGCTGCCACAACACAAGTGTTGTTGCAGCTATTTATATTTGCATGTCTTTTACAAAGAGAGGGATCTGCTTGTTTTCATTCATAACACTAAAGAAACAAAGATTTGTAGACAAATGTTTAAATGGCGGTTCTAGCCTTGTTCATTAGGACAAGCATTTTGCCAAAAAGTTGTTTTATAGGATTTTGTTTCTATACCATAGTTCGTTCAGCTTTACAATAAAATGTTTTAAGTGAGACATTTGACATCATTGTTATGTTTATAATATCTGTTTGTTATTTCTATAGTGTGGCACCTTTGAATTCCTCCTTACAAACAAAATAAAACAACGTCCCTGCTCTGAGTAGGTTAGAGTCTAAAGTACAGGTAATGCTGTAGGCTAAGTTCACCATTGTTGTAACTGGGAGCTACTCTACTGAAATCAGAGAAGGGCCACCTGCATATGCCAACTGTGAACTTTTGCACTGGGTCAAGACAATAGCATATGCTGGGAAGGTGGATTGTGGGGTGACAAAACAAGGGAGGAGAAGAAATTATTTGGGGAGCGTGATCATTTATTTAATTTTTGAGTGTTGCTAACTCAAACAATTGTATCATGAGCCTTGCAATATTTAGTGATTGTAATGATCTGAGGGTGCAGGTCCTTGGTTTCAGCAGGTCTGGGACCATGAGGGCCTGAGGTCTCTGACACTCCCTTGTTACTAGCAAGGGATACAGATGAAGCAGCACCTCAGTAATCTGTCCTATTGGGATACCCACAGCCTGGGGCACCTAATTGGATTGCACCTACTACTTAAGCCAGGAAGTGAACTGGGTAGGTTGTCTGAGCGACTGTGCAGACATCCTATTGCTACTGCATTGGACCCTACTCTTTGCCTGTCTCCTGCAATCTGGCTCCAACATGGTTCCTGCTTGCTCTTGCTCAGTACCTGATCCTTGCTTTCCCCCTGGTTCCTGCACATAACTCCTGATCATCAAATCTGACTCCAGCTCTGATCCTTGGCCCAAATCCTGACTCCAACGTTGACCCTGGCTATTAGCCCAGTCTGCCTATGCCCTGGTTCCTTACAGTGATTTTCTTTATGTCCTGGATTCAGTAGATTTAGAAACTAAAAAAAAAAAAAAGCTAAGATTCTCCTGGCATCTATTGAATCTTAGCTTTTGTTTGTTTGTTTGTTTTTTAACTTTCTAGACCTCTTGATTGCAAAGAAAAACTTCAAAACGTGACCCAGATGCATGCTGAAGGCCCAAAACCCAGAAGGCAAATAAAAAGCAGAAGGAAGGCAAACAAAAACCAAAAAAATTACTGTTTTTGTTAAAACTGTTCACACTGGATGGTAATGAAGATATCACAGTATTTTTACTATTGTGTAGTAACTAAACGGTAGGTAAGTGCTGCTGTCTTAATGGTGACCGCTGCAGGCCTTTGGTCATAATGTATAACATACCTATTAACATGCTTACCTCTTTTCCTATTACTTATGCGAGAGGAAAGTGTGGATGGGTCTTGTGAATATTTTACTGGAATGATCTTTTGCTTGTGACTTAGCTTCAGGCATTACCTGAGGCCTAGGAGGGCAGCTGCATAAAAAAGGACATAAACTTTAAGTTACTTTGAACACTTCTATCACATGTCTAATGATTTATGGAAAATGTGGACACATTCATCTAAAGGTGTAAGGTAATCAAGGAATGCCACCTAAGCAGCACTGTAAGATCACATCACTAGCTGGGAATTCTGAGAGTTAGAACACAGGATGAATGTCGGTACTAGTCGGTGATGAAGCACTATAGGGTAACATGCCAGTCTTCAGATGTGAAGAGACCATATGATCTCTGGCCCAAAGAGCCTACAACCTAAAAGCCAAATTCTGCAGTCCTTACAAGGCCTTTTATTTAGGCAAAACATTTAAGCCATTGGTTTCAATGGGCATTTTCCCTGGGTAAGGACTACAGTTTGTTGGCCCAGTGTGTGACAATAGTGACCTGTTCATTCTCAGATGGTGGTGGTTGGATTGAATATGTGTACTGTTCATTTAAATGTATTGGGAGTGGGCTCTGAAGAAAGATGTATGGAGCAGAGATACCATGGAACAGAGAGACACACAGATGCAGTAAGTTTAGAGATAATACTGTTTTCCTTATTTCTAATTCATTTTTGAAGAAAACACCTCTTTCTATGTTGCTTTACAGGCCCTCTCAGAGGTCTAGAGTGGCCCGGGCCACTTCCAGCTTTTGCAGCCCCAAGCCATAATAAAAATAAAAAATGACAACACATGAAAACAAAATAAGGCGCCAAAAAAAAAGTGAGACATAATTTGAATATTTTTTTTTAACAAATGCTTTTCTAGCCTTTTTCTGTGCAAATGCACTAATTATTGAGGAAAAATCTAGGTTTTGTGCAATGTCACAGTTGATATTAAGCATGGGGAGCCCATTCAAATGCTCTTGTCCCATAGTCAGGGCCAGTGTTTCCATTTAGGCGACCGTCACCAGGATTTGGGGGGGCAGCATTTTGCCGCCCTCAGCAGCAATTCGTCGGCGGGGGGTTCTTCCGTGCTCCAGGTCTTTGGTGGCAATTCGGCGGCAGGTCCTTCACTCTGGGACCTGCCGTCGAAGTGCCCCAAAGACCGGGAGTGCGAAAGGACCCCCCCACCGCAGAATGGCCGCCAACGACCAGGAGCGTGGAAGGACCTCGGCCTAGGGCGCCAAAAACCCTGGCACTGGTCCTGCCCATTGTTGAACAGTGATAGTTCTTTACCTGCTTCAACACGTTGAAGATGCATTCACTTGAAGCGAGTGATGCAGGCAAATGGACAAAAATATGCAATGCAGTTGTGATATTAGGAAGCACTCGAGAATCCAAGTTCGAGTATTTCTTGAAGCAATTCCTTTGGCTTGCAATCCAATTTAAAGTTTGTGGAATATATTCGTTTGAGGAAGATGACCTTGTCACTGAGATCTTTTGAGATTTCTTTGTTGTACAGTTGCTGAAATTGTTCAGCTGAAGAAAGTAGATCTTCATTACTCAGTCCGTTGAACTGCCAAAGAAACCCCAAAAGGGTACAAATTAGACACAGTGATTCAAATTGACATGTAAGACCCTGATTGAATAGAGTCAATGATGACAAAGAAGACATTGAATCTATAATGCTGCCTGGCATCGGATTCAGTAGGTAAGTTGCAACTGGTGGAGAACTCAAATGAAATGCCAATATTCTGTGCTACTAATTTGGACTCAATCAGGATCGCATCACATTGTTCACAAATCTGTTGACTATCATTGACAAGACTTTTATGTTATCCCTCTCAACATCAAGTGTAGCATTGCATGCTTCAATTACCAGATTAGTTTGGTGAATCATTGTAAGTAGCTTTATCCACAAAGATGACATCAGAATACATTCAAATTTGGACATGTGCTTCTGAATAGACTGAAGTTCAGTTCGAGCCTCTACAGTGAGATTAAGAGATTCAAGCTCATTTAAAGTCTTTCTCACTGAATTCAAATGCTGCACAACTGGTTGAACACCATCAATCCATGCAGACCATCTAGTTTTGGACATCCCATGCAGCGAAACAGGAAGATATTCCTTCAGAATTTCCCACCTTTGTGGATTGATACTGAAGAGATTGCACATTTGCTGAACAGTTCCAGAATAAGTAATTGCCTCCTTGCATGATTCAGCACAGTCAATATCTACAAGGTGTAGTATGTGGTTTCCACAGCTGGAGAAAATACAGTTTGAATTATGCTCAAGCAGAACTGCTTGTACACCTTTGTACTTCCCAGCCATATTAGATCTGTTGTCATAGGCTTGACCAATGCAGACTTAAAATCTAATGTAAAACTTCCTAGAATTGCTGGTACTCAAGCAGCAATTTCTTTTCCATTTTTTCTCGTGAAATTATCAAACAAAATAAACCTTTCTTTAACTGAAAATTTTGAGCTGTCTGCAATCTTAACATATCGAATAACCATAGTAGTCTGTTCCTTGTGAGAACAGTCTGGAGTGGCATCAACAGTGATTGAAAAATACTTGGCATTTCAAATCTTTATCGAGAATTGTTGTTTGTACGAATGACCCACATAGCTCAATAAACTTGTTTTGTATGCGTGTGGAGAGATAATGGACTTACATGTGCTTTTGACTCTCTTGCAATTCTCAAACGTGTTTAACATGTTCTGATAAATGTGGGTCATATTTGCTGAGGAGCTGAACTACGTCTAGAAAGTTTCCATTTGCATGATCACCAATACATTGACTGGAACCAAAGAAAGCCAGTCCCTGCTCAGAAAGAAAAAGGATGACATTCAAGATGTGCTCAAGAAGTTTTTTCCAGTTATTAGTTTCTGTAGAGAATTCAGTCAAGAGTAAATTCTCAACTGAACTTTCAGCTGATGCTGCCCTACTGGCTGATTTCCATGCAACATAGTTTTCTTTTTTTGACATTGATCTCTCATGTGATGGTATTCAGTCTTTCAACTTCCTCCAATGTCTGTTGATGCTCCATCGTGATTGATCAGAGATAAATGACGCATTTGCAGCACTTTTGTTCAAAATAAAGCAGGGTTCACAGTACAGGGATTGTTTTTCTGTACTCCAGCATAACCAGTCTCTTGTGCAGGTCTCACCATTTGGAAGAGTTTTTGCCAGGAGACAAGTAGGGAATGCATGATTATCAGCCTCTCGTGCAATGCTACTTGGAATTTCAAAACAACTGATTTGAAGAAAAGATTGCATTTGGGCAGCATTGCTCTTGTCAATAATTCCAATGTCAGTCACAGTTAAACCTGTAGTACTCATGAATTGCTCTTGCTGCATAAGATCTACATCTTCCTTTTGCTGTTGAGTTTCTTGATCGTACACAGGATCTTCTGCTGCATCTGTTACTGTTGGCACATCCCCTTCTTGACTACTGTCCTCATGTTCAGATATTGGCATTGAAATATCGTCTGTTGCAGTTGCAGAGTTTGCATTATCTGTAGCATTGTTTGTTGGGTAAGGCGTGTTTTCCAGTGGTTTGAAAACTGAAGTTATTGACTTCGAGCTCTTAGCTCCTGCTTCACTCACTTGTTTTCACCATCTCTTGCTTGCACCACTTTCAAGTCTCCTCTTCAAAGTGCTCTATCTGGTCAATATGTATCCTATCCACACTTGAAATATTCTGCTGTAAATAAGTAGCTTATTTACACTTGAAATCTTCTACTCTAAACATGTACACAAATGCTGAATGGTATACAAATGATGAAAAGACTTAAAATGAAGAAATACTAATTAAGACCACAAAAGGAAACAGTCAGACAGGTTATTATCCTTATCGCTGAATCAAAACTCAAGCACACAAGGTATACTATAACAGGCTGAGCTGAAGACAAAATGGAATGACATATATATGGTGAACACGGACGCAGATATAGACAGAAGGGTAATGTCCAAAAATGTCAAACATGTATCCTCAAGAAAGTTACTGTACAAGATTGTCCTCACAAATGTTCACCTTAAATCTGGGCCTATAGACTACAAAAGCCTATGAAGATGGCCAAGCTACCAAACTAGGGCTCAACCAACCCACCAACCAGTCACCTCTTTTATCTACCATATAAAGATAATAATGAGGAATTCTCACACATAAATAATTCATTAGTCAACTAGACATAAAACTATAAAGACAGTAAAATGTAATAATTCTCTACCTTTAAACACACACTTGATCCAGCACCAGCCACTACTAGTAGTTTGTTTATATAATCAGCTGATCTGAGAGGACACGTTCATCATGGTCTAATCTTGTGCCATCAGAACCAATATATTTTTATTAATATTTATAAATATTTTTAACTCTTTAATATGACAAAATTTATATCAGTTAACAAAAAAATTATGTCTTTTACCAAATCACATCCCTTGTTTGCTTGAATTTGCAGCTCTAAGCTGAGAGAGTGTGTCACATTTTGGTCCGATAGGGAAGTGCATAAAAATAAGTTGCAAAACCTATCAAATGCCAAAATTGTCAACTAGTGTGTAAATTTGTGGTCCCCTTTGAGCTTGAGGTCCAGGCCAAAGGGGGAGTTGTAAGAGCTGGTGAATCTGTCACTTTCCAGATTCACAGACAGACATAAACAAGTTCATCCAACCCAAATGAGTTGTTGATGATGCATTCTAGGAACACATAGGGAAACATATTCCTGTGCAACATGGGTCCTATAAAGCAGAATGAGCAGGATGATTCTATTGTGTATTACATGAAAAGAGGTACCTTTAATTTGTAAAGGAAAAAGAAAATGCAAGTAGTGCAACTTGGGTCTTAAAAGGACTGGAGAACCTTTGCTGAAAGGTTTTGTTGTGTTTTTCCCAACATGACTGCTGTTCTGTGAGGTGACCCATCTACATCCTGTGACTATCACTCCTAATCCTTTCATTACAGGACTAGGTCAAGAGAATTTCCATTATAATTCAAACAACTGTTACACAAAGAGTCTCCTATTGCAAGTGTTATGAACAGGGGAGCAGAAAGAATCAGGGCAAAAATGGAGACATAATTAAAAATTAGAAGTTGGGCTTCAGAAAAGAAGATTAAGGTATTAGACAGAGCCAAAAGCTGCAGTGGCTGCACAGGAGCACTTAATTTTCTTTCTTAGTGTAGGCTGCAAGCTCTGACTCCTAGACTCTTGATAATGTTTCTGTGATTGCAGTGTGAGTCAGTACAAAATGTCTCTCTGCTTTCTCCTGTTCAGCCTGGCATTATCACACCATAGTAATTACATTACATTTTCACAAAATGAGACAAAATAAATACGGGTTTATTGCAGACATCAATTTTTGAATAGGGGTAAAATGGCAATTCCTTGATTTTGAAGCAATAATTTCAATGTCGGCTAGTTCTGTTTGTCTTTTCCCCGGCTGGATAAATAAGACTTCTTGATTCTGCAGTTGTTACTTAGACAGAGAGTGTAAGGGAGTTTGCCTTTGAAAGGACAGCTGGATTTGGCCTTGTGAATTTTAAGAGTGTTCTTGTTTCCGTCTTTCATCTAATATATGTAAAATATTAAGACTGATTTATTTCAGTTGTCCTTCTCCATAGCAGGATTTTTGTGTCATGCTCTTTCTCTGTCTACATGGCTGGCAATCTTGTGAACTAAGAATTTTTTGCTTTACATCAAGGTTCATGTTGGAAAGGCACAATTTAAAATAACCTTCAGTGCAATTGAGAACCACAGCTGGAAATGCATGACCGTACCTTTCTCAATCCTCTCTGAGTATAGTCTACTACTAGCAACTGTACAGGAGTCAACGTGTTAGCTTGCTGCATGCCCTCCTCTCCCCCATTGTCCACACTGAAACCCCCTGAAGCACATGTCTCAAATCAAGTAGAGGATGAGCAAGATAGCACACCTGAGAGGTATGGGTAAGTACATGTGTTAGCCGTGGCACGGACCCATACCCATGCCAGTTTGCTGTGTGGACGGGGGCAAGGGATGGGTACCAGGTCTCGAGTTTCAATAGTTCTCCACCCTCTTTCCCACAACTCATATTTTTTCTGACCCTTACACAGTCTATAAAGGTCCCTGTCTCCTTGTGCACTGATAGCTGTTCTGATGTGGTCAGTGTAGCATATCACTTTCTGCTGCACTCATTACAGATAAGTACACGGGACAATGAATTAAGCTCCAAGAGCAGCTACTTGGCCCGCTACTCATACCAATGTGCTGATCAATATCTGGGTGGGGAGTACACCGTCCTCCACAATTTCAGCCAAAGCAGCAGGAATATTTATCTCTACCAGGAAGTTTCACAGAGGCAAGAGCAGGTGGCAGTGCCAGGAACGGATGAAGCACGTGACCCTCCTGCACAGGAAAGCCAAACACTGAAGCAGTTGGTCTGGGAGGGCTCATCATACATGCCCCTTCTACGGGGAGCTTGACTGGATGCTGACAGGGGCCCAAGTACTGAGCCTCTGGTGGCTCATGATGTTCTTATAAACCCAGCTGGTCTCCCTGTCCGGCAAGAGTGTCATGAGGGCCAGGGTGAGGAGGCAAG
This sequence comes from Chelonoidis abingdonii, assembly GCF_003597395.2. Classification (NCBI taxonomy): domain Eukaryota; kingdom Metazoa; phylum Chordata; order Testudines; family Testudinidae; genus Chelonoidis; species Chelonoidis abingdonii. The sequence continues at coordinate 21,402,246 of NC_133775.1, forward strand.
TTATTCTTCATCTCTATATGGAGGTCCAGGTTGCAGAAGCCCCCAATGACGAACCTGAGCAGGACCCTGGGTACCACCCCTGAAATGGTAGTGCTAACTTGTGTATCTAGAGAGATAGTATTGACATGGGTATTGCCATATAGGCAGTATTTTACCCATGTTCAGCACAGCGTGTGTGGACTCTTGGAAGCAAGCATGAACATGATCCAGCACTTGTGTATGTGTGTCAGTATAGACTGTAATTCAGCAGGACTAGAGGGCAGCAAGAGAGTGATAGTTGGAATCTTTATAAACCCCAGAATGATCAGGGCCTTATTCCCTGTGGACTGAGGAGAGGTTACTACAGGTTAATTACGCTTTATCTTCACTGGCAAGTGAAAGACAAAGCTTTTGTTGTTCAGAGTGTTAAAAAAACACACTCCTAAAGGACAAAAGTTTTGTCAATGGCAGGCGCTTGTTTGGGGTGGAAGTTTTCTTATCGGCAAGAGAGCTCTCTCTGGTCGACAAACAGCAGTGCGCCTTTTAGCGGCACAGCTGTAGTGGCACAGCCGTGTCGCTGAAAGCTGCGTAATGTAGACATAGCCTTAGAGCACCTGGAGCCAATTAAGGTCCTGCCAGAGATCTAATAAAAGAAACCTGTTTCAGTTAGACAGGAGAAGGGACAGAGAGCTGACTGTAGTTTGGAGGAGTACTGTTATTGACTAGCAGATCAGAGTACTAGGGGTAGGGAAACCCTACTCAAGCAGAGCGGAGGGATCCCTAGGCACAGAGGACTGAGAGGAGCCTTGGCCACAGGGAAAGAGGGTAAGAAGCTTGCAAAGATGAAGGGGCTGGGACCTGGAATAGGAGGCGGACCCAGGTCCCTTCCCTGCTCTCCTTCTCTCCCATACCAGAGCACTAGTGGAGCTGTCAACACCCAAGAATAGGAGCTGAGGTGGTGCCCTGACCCATCACACCAAGGAAAAGTATGGCACCCACCACAGTAGTGTCAGCCATTTGCCACAAGACAGCCTCTGCGTCCTGATAGTGGGAAATAGGCAGCTCATTGCAGAAAGCTCCAGGAAAGCAAAGTGGTTAGATAAACTGGAGGAAAAGTTAAAAGTTTAATGCCTTGTAGTGACATAGTTATGGTGTTTCCTTTAGTGTATTTTGGATAGCATTAGATTATAATGGCTGTGGCTTTGGTGCTGTCATAAACATACAGCTGTGGGTAGCATAAAATCCCTCCTTTACCTGTAAGGGGTTAAGAAGCTCAAATAACCTGGTTGGCACCTGACCAAAAGGACCAATAAGGGAAGAAGATCTTTTCAAATCTGTGGGGGGAGCTTTTTGGTTGTGCTCTTTGTTCTCTCTCAGACAGAGAGGCACCAGGGCAGGAAAAAAAAATCTCCTAAAACACTACCTGGAATAAGCATCTAAGATTACAAAAATTGTAAGTAATAGTAAAGAAATGCATTAGATTATCTTTTGTTTTAGCTTGTGAATTTTCCTTATGCTAAGAGGTAATTTTATTCCTGTTTTGTAACTGGGAAGTAGAATCAGAGGGGAATCTTCTGGGTTTTAAATCTTTCTATTTACCCTGTAAAGTTATATTTCATCCTGATTTTACAAGTGTGATTCTTTTACTTTTTTTCTTTTAAATAAAATTCTTCTTTTAAGAACCTGATTGATTTTCAGTGTCCTAAAAATCAGGGATTTGGTCTGTGCTCATTTTGTTAACCTAACGATTGGTATATTATTCTCAGGTCCCCCCAGGAAAGGAGGTGAAGGGGCTTGGGGGGATATTTAGGAGGGGATAGGGCTCCAAGTGCCCCTCCCTGAATGTTTGTTTAAATCACTTGGTGGTGGCAGCAATACCGTCCAAGGACAAGGAAAGAATTTGTGCCTTGGGGAAGTTTTAACCTAAACTGGTGGACTATAAGCTTAGGGGGTCGTTCATGCAGGTCTCCACATCTGTACCCCAGAGTTTAGAGTGGGGAGGGAACAGGTGCACATCACAAATTTACATTTGTTTTCAGTAACCTCCTTGGACTGAGCTTTCATGCCCAGTCTTCCATAGGAATTCTGTGTATGATGGCTTGCAGAACTGGGTGCATTCTTAGATAACTATCTGCAGAAAATTACTGTTGTATGCATGCTCTTCCAGAGCAGTCTCACTCTCCTTTTAACTCCTTCTACATTGACAGATGTCCTGGGTCTCATGCTGCTACTCCTGCATGCACATAGCTCTCAGTGACTGCGTTGGGAGTTGCAGAACTGAAACAGCTGCAGAACTAGGCCTCCTGATTGCACACAGTAAGTAGAGGGATTGGAATCCTAAATTCCTGGTTTTCAAAGTGCTTTGAGAAATGACTGTATTAGAATGTTACTGTGGGGTTCCAGTTTCTTGCTTGTTTCTACACATGATAAGACATTTATTTCTAAGTGCCAGCCCTGCAAACTTATTCTGCTATCTAAAGTATGGCTGTCTGGCTCGTGCATTGCCACTAATATAAAAAGAGCATCTAGGCTGAATTCTCCCTTTAGTTATTTTTATTAGTTTTGCAGTAGTGCCTACTAGCCTGGTTATAGACCATGAGCCCATTGTGCCAGGTGCTGTACAAATACAGAACAAAAAGATGGTCCCTGCTCCAGAGAGCTTTCGATCTAATTATAAGACAACAGATGGAGACAGACAAATGGAGGAGTATAAAAAAAACAATGAGACAGTACTGGTCATCCTGACAGGCAGTGGTCTCAGTACATCAGTAACCTAACTATTGTTTTTAGTGGACATCATGGAAAAGGTCTTGAAGGAGGATAATGCCTTAGTTCTGCAGCTGTTTACAAGGAGCTCATTCAAAGCGCGAATGGCAGCACTGGGGAAAGCACAAAGTTGCTTGTTTAAAAATTGAACAAGCATCAGATGAAAGAAGATAACATTGGCTTATCTGAGATGGGAGCTGACAATCTGATAGTAAATAAAAGATGTTAGGTAGAGATAGGTCATTTTATCCCACAGTCTTCAATGCAGCTGTGCAGGTGTCAATAAGGTATTTGGCCCCCACACTAGGAAATGAGTTAGCAATTCTTTTGGTGATGCATGTACCAAGGCAGAAGCTGGCTCCTCCCTTAGCTCCACATTGCCAACAGGAGTAGACTGTAATAAAAACTTAATTTTTTGTCACTAAAGTCAGTATGGCTGACTCTGATGCACACTGGGATCAGATCTGTTGAGCAAGAAGCTGCTGTGTGTGTAGTCAATGCTCAGAGAAGAGCTGTACTCTTAATTATGGCAGAGTCATTACACAGTCATGGCTCAGTTATAATAACCTCTGTGATAGAGGAGGACGTAAGGTGCTCCACCCCACAGGTGGCTTCTAGAGGAATTGTACTGTGTACAGCCGCAATACCTCCAGTAATGGAGGAGGAGTACAGCCTCTGTAGCAAGCTTAGAGCAGCCTCATTCCTTCCCTGCCCACTTTGGGGAGTCAAGCACTTGCAGGAGCACTAGCCACCAGTAGTCCTTGAGCTCATATTACTTCCTGCTTTTGTGAGAGGGTAAGAGGTGAGATTTGCTTTCTTGACTTCCCCACCCCTCTGTGTCCCTACAAAGGGCAAATAGATAATGGAAGGTTCTGTGAAGACCAAGTTGTCAGAACATGCATATTGGCAGTTTTAGCTTCCAAGTGGCAAAATGTATATTAAAAGGAGCAATTAACACTAACAGTCTCACATTAAGAATGAGTTCATAATGAAGAAGCCTCAGCTTGCATTACCACAGATCACACCATGTCTAACAGTAAGAGGAACAAGGGTGGTACATGTGGGCAAAGGGATCAGTCAAGCTGCCTTTTAGTGTCTCTTCCTGCCATGTACAGTGAGCTGCTTGTCAGTGTCGCAAGACCCCTTAGGCTCACATCCAGCAGAGAAGGTAGTTGTGCCTGGTGAGGTGAAGACAAGTTCTATGCGGTTCCCTAAGGGCCTAAGTCTAACTTACACCTTCTTATGCTCTCCTGTTACTTGATTTTCTTGATATACTTCTCTCTTTTGGGCCCCGGCATGTAAGTCACACCAGCTTAGACTGCCTCAGAGTTGCATCTGAATTTGTCAGATTTATCAGAGTTGCATCTGAGCCTCATCCTGAATCTAAGAGAGAAGAGACATATATCTCCTCCAGTGTGGAATGAACTAAGGGATTTTCAATCTCTTATCTACATATATAGATAAATGTAATGATCTGTCTAATCATATCTAAAGTGCCCTTAACTGTAGTACCCTTTGCTCTTGTGCAGTACTCAAGGATGTGTCACTTAAGTTGAAAGATAATTACCATTTGGTTTCCGGTCCTGAAGTCCCACCTGAGCAAAATGCCTACTGAAATCAATAGGATTTTTGTCTGAACCAGGATTGAATAAAACCTGAGGCTAGAGTGGCCAGGGTTATGGACAGATGAACCAGGTATGTAGCTGGTAGGTTGGATGGAAAGAATTCTTCCCAGCCCCCTGTGCAAAGGCGGGGAAAAGGATATAGTAGTATAACTACATAAGAACAGTCATATTGGGTCAGACCAACAGTCCATCTAGCCCAGTATCCTGCCTTCTGACAGTGGACAATGGCAGGTGCTCCAGAGGGAATGAACGGAACAGGTAATCATCAAGTGATCCACCCCTAGTTGTCCATTGCCAGCTTCTGGGAAACAGAGGCTAGGGACACTATCCTGGCTAATAGCCATTGATGGACCTATCCTCCAGGAATTATCTAGTTCTTTTTTGAACATTCTCTGGCAAAGAGTTCCACAAACTGACTGTGAACTGTGAGAAAAAAACACTTCTTTTTGTTTTTCAACCTGCTGCCTATTAATTTAATTTGGTGAAACTAGTTCTTGTGTTATGAGAAGGAGTAAATAATACTAATTTGCTATAAGCAGTATATGCCCAATATTTCAAATTCACTTTCCAATTGATTTGATTAACTAGACAAATTAATCAACATTTTAGAATCTTTAAATCAAAACTCGATATCTTTCTAAAAGTCATATGCCAATTCAGCCAAAAGTCTCTGGGCTGGATGGTGTTCACGAGATCTATGAATTTTGATGCATCTATAATATATGAATATTAGCAGTGTTCTTCAGAGAATATTGCATTTAGGAGCTTGTTAAAAAGAGAATATTTCATGATTCTTTTTTAAACAATAACAATTTTTTGTTTGAAATTTATTTTTTTGTTTTATTGTTTTTTTATTTTCAACAATAAGTAAACAAAAAAAATTTAAATCAAAGTTTTCAAAACATTTTGAAAAATGTCATTTTGACAGAGAAAAAGATTTTCTCACTTTTAAACCTTTTTTTTCTTTTTCCTTAAAGGGGGAAAAATTGAGGAGGCTTTTCCCCGCCAAAAAGAAAAGCTTTTTTTTGAAAATTTTAATTCAACAATATTGATCAAAATGAAAACTTTCCAAACAAATTTTCAATATGATTGAAAAGCCATTTTCCCCTGGAAAAAACTTTGACCAGTTTTTAGGGGGGGGGCTAGTTCTAATAGACATATTGAGGTAACTGTGATGAGTTATACCAGACCCTTTGAGGCCCCCCCTGGAGGCCTCATAGTCCTACCACACCCTATCCCAGGAAAGGAGCAGTGAGGGTTGGTCCTCCAGGCCTGCCTAGAAAGGCTGCAGTGAAGCAGGCTATCGGAGTGTAGCAGGCTGAGATAAAAGGAGCTGCAGGGCCTGAGCAGGTCAGTTGCTGTCTGGGATCAGAAGGGGGAGGAAGACTGAGAGACACAGAAACTCTCCAGGCAAAGAGTCTGTAGAGAGACCCTACTGTCAAACAGGGATGAGACAGAGAGCCCCTGGACTGTAACCCTAAGGTAATGGGTGAAGGTTATGGGACCGACTGGGAAGCAGACCAGAGAATGCAGCAGCAACTATTAAGAGAAGCGGTTTGTGGCTGCTGTATACAGGGTCCCTAGGTTGGGACCCAGAATAGTGGGTGGACCCAGGTTCCCCCAGCGGCCAGTGGGGAAGTGGCCCAAGTCCTGAATAGGGGACACAATTCTTTATTAAAAGCCCAAGAATGGGGCGGGAATTCAGACGGGCCCAGAGATGAGGCGGAAGACCCCAGTGAGGGCTGACTAGGCCCAGAGAAAGAGGGCTGAAGACATCGGAAAGGGTAAGCCAGTTGTTTAACCTTGTTACCCTGGAAGGGGTTTGTTCATTCCCGTTGACGGTGTGTGACTTTGCTGGAGGGCCACTCAAGACCTGCCTAGTGAGATCAGCAGCCTGTAGGGGCTCCAGGAGAAAAAGGAGACTGCAGCACTACACCAAGGGAACAGGGGGAACTAATGAGATGTGTGTGTGCCCCTTGACAGTAACATCATCTAGTTATCTGATGGAAAATTGGAAAATTAAGAATTATTGCTGTATGAGAGGAAGTGTTGGGGAATCACTCTTGGAGTATTTATGTATGTTTTTGTGTCCGTGTTTTGGGCCAGATCATGTTACCCTTACACATGCTGAACTGTACCTTACACCAGGACCAGTCCTGTGAGGCCAATGGGAATAGTGACGGAGTAAGGTATTATTCAGTGTGAGAGAGTATCTCATACTATGGTATGGGAAAAGACTCACTCACTTTGAAACTTGTTAGAATTTCACTGGGGAAAATGACATTTGTTAGACTGAATGGAATAAAATGGTTCTCAGGTCTGCTTTCAAGATAAACCAGTGAAATTAGGTGAGGAGCTACAGCTCAATATGTATTACCTGATAAGCAGTTTTATGTTTTTGTAGCTAAGAAACTTTTTTATATATTCTTAGAAGAAAGAAATAGACTGACTTTGAACTGAATGGATTCAATGAAGAAACACATAATACTATTCCCTTAGAATATTTTTTCCCCCTTTTCTCTCCTATTGGGATACTGAAAAGAGACGATTGTTTGTTCCAGAAAAGTCTGGGGGAAGCAGTTTACTCATTCCATTACAAATGGCAATTAGAATTAGCCAAGAGTCTGCCATGCCCACTCCCAGGTTGCAAAAAATACAAGCAACAAAGGGCCATATCCTGAGGTTCTTATTCTGTCTGGTATTAGAAGGACCACAAACTGGGCCTAACACTTGTTTACCTTTGCTGATGCATAATTTGTATAAGTAAAGTGGCTTATCACAAGCACAATATGAGGAGAAAAATGTGAATTTGTTGTGTTTATGAAATGGTGAAATAATAGAATAGTGTAATTCCTGAGGTTACTCTGTGCCCCAAACCTCTACGATGACAGTAGCATGCCAGGTATACTATAGCTTGGAGGCAAGCACTGTGGTTGTTTCAGCCGTGAGGTCTCATAGGCCCCCAGTAGCCACTCAGACACATGGGCTCCAGAGGTGATCCTGGCAATTACAGGCCAGTAAGCCTGACTTCAGTACCAGGCAAACTGGTTGAAATTATAGTAAAGAACAAAATTGTCAGGCACATCAATGAACATAATTTGTTGTGGAAAAGTCAACATGTTTTTTGTAAAGGGAAATCATGCCTCACCAATTGACTAGAATTCTTTGAGGGGGTCAACAAGCATGTGGACAAGGGGGATCCAGTGCATATAGCGAACTTAGATTTTCAGAAAGACTTTGACAGGGTTCCTCCCAAAGGCTCTTAAGCAAAGTAAGCTGTCCTGGGATAATAGAGAAGGTGCTCTCATGGATTGGTAACTAGTTAAAAGATAGGAAACAAAGGGTAGGAATAAATGGTCAGTTTTCAGAATGGAGAGAGGGAAATAGTGGTGTCCCCCAGGAGTCTGTACTGGAACCAGTACTATTCAACATATTCATAAATGATCTGGAAAAGGAAGTAAGCAGTGAGGTGGCAAAATTGCAGATGATAGAAAACTACTCAAGACAGTTAAGTCCCAAGCAGACTAAAAAGAGCTACAAAAGGATCTCTCAAACCTGGGTAACTGGGGAACAAAATGGCAGATGAAATTCACTGTTGATAAATGCAAAGTAATGCACATTGGAAAACATAATCTCAACTATACATATAAAATGATGGGGTCTGAATTGGCTGATACCACTTAAGAAAGAGATCTTGGAGTCATTGTGGATAGTTCTCTGAAAATACCCACTCAATATGCAGCGGCAGTCAAAAAAGCAAACTGAATGTTTGTCATCATTAAGAAAGGGATAGATAATAAGACTGAAATTATCATATTACCTCTATATAAATCCATGGTACACCCACATCTTGAATTCTGCATTCATGTGTGGTCACCTCATCTCAAAAAAGATATATTGGAATTGGAAAAGGTTCAGAAAAGGGCAACAAAAATTATTAGGGGTATGGAACGGCTTCTGTATGAGGAGAGATTAATAGAACTGGGACTATTCAGCTTGGAAAAGAGATGACTAAGGGGGGATATGATAGAGGTCTATAAAATCATGACTGGTATGGAGAAAGTAAATAAGGAAGTATCATTTGCTCCTTCTCATAACACTAGGGTCACCAAATGAAATTAATAGGCAGCAGGTTTAAAACAAACAAAAGGAAGTATTTCATCACACAATGCACAGTCATCCTCTGGCAAAGAGTTCCACAGGTTGTTATGAAGGCCAAGACTATAAAAGGGTTCAAAAAAGAACTAGATAAATTCATGGAGGAAATGTCCATCGATGACTATTAGCCGGGATGAGCAGGAATAGTGTCCCTAGCCTCTGTTTTCCAGAAGCTGGGAATGAGCGACAGGGAAAGGATGACTTGATGATTACCTGTTCTGTTCATTTCCTTTGGGGACCTGCCATTGGCCACTGTCGGAAGACAGGATACTGGGCTAGGTGGACCTTTGGTCTGATCCAATATGACTGTTCTTATGGCTACGGGAAGGTTTGTACTAGGGCTGGCAGGAAAGGTTGCAAATACCCTAGGTACAGAGGCTTAAATTGTTACAGTTCAAATGAGCAATAGCAGTTCCTGTTTGAGTCCCTGGGGCAGTCCAGCTGAGAGTCAGTGCTCTTTAGGCCTAGTTCCTGGGGTGCCCTCTCCTGCCAGTCTATTCAAGCAAATAAGCATTTTTGGAGTTTCCAAGCCAGGCTCAGTTAGTGTCTCTCATTGGGGCCCCACTACCCAACTTCCCTGTCCAGTTGCTGCTGCTCCCCCAGAAGTCTCACACAGAGCTTCAGCTGTGATATCTGGCAGTCACAGCCAGTTCCACATGGGGCTTCGTCCACAGTTCCTGGGGTTTCTCTCCAGCTCCCTGCTGCTACTCCCAAACAGAACACTGTCACTCCCTGGTTCAGGACCTTTTTCCTTACCTAGCCAGGCGAAGGAGAGTTGTAGTGGCTAGGGGCCTGATGGGAAACATAGGACCTGCTTAGTGGGAGGAAGGGGATGTCTGGTGGAGAGGGGGAATGGAGCCGATGAGAGTTGAAGTTCCCTGGTTTGCAGTTAGTCACAATAATTTGCACATCTCTAGAATCTTCCATGAAAGGGTCTATGTGCATTTACAAACATTAATGAACTAAGCTTCACTAAATCCTGTCAAACTGGGAAATATCATTAACTGTCCATGTTTGACAGATAAGGAAACGGAGGCACAGAGGTGAAGTGACTTGCCTAATGACATACAACATGGCAGAGGCAGAGGTGGGTGCAGACTAGAAGTCGTTTGGCTCACTAGCCTAGTGTCCTATCCATTACAAGAGCATGATTCCCTGATTATTCCATAGTCTCTTTAATAGCTGAACACATTCATCAAGCAACTCCTCATTCAGTCTGGAGTTCTGCATTCTGAGGAGAAATGACACTCCCCCCACACAGCTACTGAGTGAAATGTAGAAAAAGTTCAAGTATTAATCTGACTTTCACAGAGTGAATTGTTAATCGTTGAGTAAATCCAACTACAAAGGGTTTGCTGAGCTGAAAGGTTATCTGTCAGTTTACTTGCATGTACTTTCAAAGTAGAATGCAGTAAAACCGTTTTCTAGAGATGACACCATTATTAGGAGAATGGGGATCGAGCTGTATAGATCCAGAAGATACAAGTTGGAATGAATTGATGGTTGTGGAGAGATTGATTGCTAGAGCCTAGATGTACCACCCCATTGCTTTCAAAATAAATGAATAAATACAAGTGTCATCTTTGATTCCCATCCACCATCTTCTCAATTACAATAGGACAACAGAAGTATTTTTCATTCTTCATTCAGTTTTGTGGTCTAATATTCTAATAAGTATTTGACCACGATCCCCTGGGCATGCACTTGAAAAGCTGGATGTGTCCTTCACTAGGATTGCTGCTGCTAGCTACCTTCGTTAGGTTTAGCATACCAGCTGAAGCAAGGTCCCAGGGTGTAGCACTGCAGTTCACATGCAGCTACTGGGAGCCACTAGTGAGAGTTGAGGAAATATCACCAGGATCATTTGCAAGCAGACCACTCCTTATGGGTACAGCTATCTGCTATACAAGAGGTACTACCTGTTGAACTCATTCCATGTACCTCACAAGTGCTACATAATCACACCTTACCAGAATCTTATGATTAATCTGCTGTGTATGAAAGGAACGAAAACTGATAAAGGCCAGGTTTTGCCATCAGAAGTGCCCCTTGATATCAATGCTAACTTAAACCCATAAAGGTGTGGTGAGGCTCTTGATCCTTGCATTGGGCTGTGCACATATGTTGGCTGGATCAGTAGGTGAATATGTATTATTTGCATTGATGCTAAAATGTCTTGTAATCAGCTGTGTATGTTTCAATCAATCAGCAGAGATTGGGATTGGCCCAGATGATCCCAGTGGTAATGTGATGTGGGGTGAGGAGACAGGACTGTGAATTAGGGATTTAATAACCAAAAGTACATTATTTCAACAATATAATAGCAAAGGGGAGATTGCAACCACTTTACTTACACTGGTGAGTAGTTACACCCAGGAGCAGTCCCTATGGGAGAATTAATGGCTCACACATGAAGATATAATGTGTATGCACCAATCACAGTACATATCTTGCTACAAAATTCCTTTGAAAATAGGTTATGAAAAATGGTACTCTTGATAGTCCTGTTGTAGACAGAGCTGCATGGGGCACCCAGGATTTCCAGTTACTTTGCTCCAGGCAGGAAATTAGGACAGTGTGAGTGACACACAAAAAGCTGCCTGACAAAGTCATGTCAACTTTGAATGAACGGCATCTGTACCATTTGAAATTGGAATTAGATAAGGAATCAGAGTTGTGGACCCAACCAAAAGAGAGATCACTTGTCCCTCAAGCATTTCAGCTGTAAATTCTAAGACTTCCATCAACAATGCTTAAAGTACAGTTTAACTCTGAAAAGTAACGGAAAAATGGCATAGTAAGGTTACAGGCTTATTATCAGTCAACAATGTCCAGACTAAATATGATCAGTGTACCAGTAGAAAAATGTCTTAACTGCTAGTCCAGCAAAGTCAGCACACACACACACTAACTCTTTAATCCACCTGCAAAAAGAGCCTGCTTTTCTCTTTTTGATCACAAAAGCTATACAGTCAGATTTTCAGCGGTAAATCAGTGTAGCTTCACTGAAGGCAGTGGATGTTTGCCAGTCTTTGCCAGCTTATGAGACTCAATATTGAGCACATATATAACAGGGAGAGGTTGGGAAAGGAGATAGATGGGAGAAAAATCTCTCATTAATAAGCAAAAATTGCTTCCTGTTAGGGCTGTTGATTAATTGCAGTTAACTCATGCGATTAACTCAAAAAAATAATTGTGATTAATCACAGATTTAATTGCACTGTTAAACAGTAGAATACCAATTGAAATTTATTAAATATTTTGGATGTTTTTCTACATTTTCAAATATTTGATTTCAATTTACAACACAGAATACAAAGAGTACAGTACTCACTTTATTGTGACAAAGTCAGGCTGGATGGTTGCAGGAGGGTCTGGGAAAACAGGTATGTTAGCCCTAGAATTCTAAAGGCCCTTTTTCCTAGTAGCTGGTAAGGGGTTACTTCAGGTCAGTTAGGGACACATGAGTCCAATTAAGGGCTGCCTGAAACCTGTTAAAATCTCTCTCCCGATGAGGGGTTGGGGGAGATAAACTGCTGCAAGGCTGGAGGCAGCAGGGAGATAGACTGTTCCAGTGAAAGAGACTGTGCTCCTCCCCACAAGGGAGACACCCAAACCCAATGCCTGTTTAGATGAAGGACTAACACCCCAGGGCTAGCGAAAGGACAACATCTGCTCCAGTGAGGGGGCCAGGGAAAGGTATTCCCCTCTTGTTTTGGTGTGTTGTAGACTTTTTCCCTTTGTTTGGCAGAGAAGCACTCCTCAGGCCTGCCCCAAGGCCTACCAGGAAGGTTCTGAGAAACAAACCCTGAAGAGGGAAGACAGATGTGCTCCAGAGTAGGGGGTTGATTTACCCCGGGCCCTGTCCCTGCCAGAGGAGGGAGTGTTGTGTCCAACAAGGCAGAAGGGGTGCCTTGCCACATTATAATATTTTTATTACAAATATTTGCACTGTAAAAATGATAAACAAAATAGTATTTTTCAGTTCACCTCAGAAGTACTGTAATGCAATCTCTATTGTGAAAATGAAACTTTAAAATGTAGAATTTTTTTATTACATAACTGCACTCAAGAACAAAACAATGTAAAACTTTAGAGCCTACAAGTCCATTCAGTACTACTTCCTGTGCAGCCAATTGCTAGGACAAACAAGTTTGTTTACATTTATCGGAAATATTGCTGCCTGCTTCTTATTTACAATGTTACCTGAAAGTGAGAGCAAGCATTCACATGTCACTGTTGTAGCAGGCGTTTCTAAGTATTTATGTGCCAGATATGCTAAATATTCATCTGCACCTTCATGCTTTGGTCACCATTCCAGAGGACATGCTTCTATGCTGCTGATGCTTGTTAAAAATAATGTATTAATTAAATTCGTGACTGAACTCCTTGGGGGAGAAATGTATGTCTCCTGCTCTGTTCTACCTGCATTCTGTTATGGCTGTCTCAGATGAAGACCCAGCACATGTTTGATTTAAGAACACTTTCACTGCAGATTTGACAAAATGCTATATGAGATTTCTAAAGATAGCTACAGCACAGGACCCAAGGTTTAAGAATCTGAAGCGCCTTCCAAAATCTGAGAGGGATGAAGTGTGGAGCATGTTTTCAGAATTCTTAACAGAGCAACACTTTGATGCAGAAACTGCAGAACCTGAACCACCAAAAAAGAAAATCAACCTTCTGTTGGTGGTATCTGACTCAGATAATGAAAATGGTCAGACTGCACTGCTTTGGATTGTTGTTGAGCAGAACCCTTCATCAGCATGGAAGCATGTCCTCTGGAATGGTGGGCGAAGCAGGAAGGGACATATGAATCTTTACCACATCTAGCACATAAATATCTTGCTATGCTGGCTACAACAGTGCCATGCTAACGCCTGTTCTCACTTTCAGGTGACATTGTAAATAAGAAATGGGCAGCATTATCTCCTGCAAATATCAACAAACTCATTTGTCTGAGCAATTGGCTGAACAAGAAGTAGGACTGAGTGGACTTGTAGGCTCTAAAGTTTTACATTGTTTTGTTTTTGAGTGCAGTTATTTTGTACATAATTTTGCATCTGTAAGTTCAACTTTCATGATAAAGAGATTGCTCTACAGTACTTGTATTAGGTGAATTGAAAAATACTATTTTTTACAGTGCAAATACTTGTAATCAAAAATAAATATAAAATGAGCGCTGTACACTTTGTATTCTGTAATTGAAATCAATATATCTTAAAATGTAGAAAACATCCAAAATATTTGCATAAAAGGTATTCTATTATTTAATAGAGCAATTAATCATGATTAATATTTTTAATCACTTGACAGCCCAAATTCCTTTACTTTTTTTATTGTCATGTTAGTAAAAGTACAAAACACTTGTGGAACTGTGGGAGCAGGAGTTAATCTAAACAGAATTGTGCCACAAACTAAATGAATGGCACCAGCTGGTGCCAGGTCTGCAGCAAGCCCAGCAGCCTGTGTCCTTTGCTCCCTGGCGACCTTCAATTCACCTGCAGGCGGGAGTGGTGTGGAGCCCTCCCAGCAGGCAGTGCGGTGGGAGGGGCCAAGTGGGGAGCACTTCAGCTGAAGAAAGCCATGGCCGCCCCCTTCTCTCCCTCCTTTCCTGTCTCCCTCCCGCTAGCTGGGGCGCACACTCCACTGCCCTGGGCACATCTGCAGTGCAGGGAGTCCTGCTAGTCAGCGCAGCCAGGAGAGTGGCACTGAAAGTTTGCACATTGGCTCCAGCTGCCTTGGACATTTTGTTTTTTTGTTTTTGTTTTGCTTTGCCGCTCTGGCTACCCAGCAGGTTTTTAGTTTTTTTTTTAATTTATTTTGGGGGGTAGCAAAAAAGCCAGGTGGTTGACATCCTCACAGTAAAAGTGGCTTTTCAGGATGGTGTGAACCTAGTAAATTGGGGTGGGAACTCATTACAGTGATAGGATATATTATGAAAGAAGACACAAGAACAAGACAAAGGGAGTGTTGTTGCTGACCGGAGCAAAAGAGGCATGGGCAGTAGGAGAAGAAATAAGAGCAGAATAATAGGGAGAGGTGGAGCTGGGAAGAGCCTTGATCTCAAGGGCAGTTCTAAAATTTGTTTTGATATGTGAGGGAAGCCAGTGAAAGGTGTGAGTATTATGGTCTAAATGTGCATGGTAGGGCAAGGAAGAGTTTTGGCTATGACACTGTGAATGGACTGGAGGGGAGTGAGATAGGGAAACAGGGCTGAGGAAACTGTATTAGTCCAGGAAAGAAATAACCCAGGCACAGAGAAGGATTTTAGTTTGAAGGGAGAGTGAGGAGTGGATGGATAGTTGATACATAACAGAGAAAGAAATGGCATGATTTGGTAACAATCTGGAATTGTGGGGAGACAGTGAAGAGTCAAAATAGCCTGTGATGACCACGGCCATATTCACATTACGCATGATACATAGCATTGGGAGGAGGGGCACAGGTAGGGAGGATAGAAGCTCCGGCTGCTCCTGAACAGGCTCAGCCCCCTTAGGCGTGGTGAGTGGTTGCAGGAGCTCAGGGAGGCGAATGACACTGCATCTTGGGGGTCAGGCTGCAAGATGGGGGCTGAACATGGTGCAGACTCTATGGGCGAGGCACTGGGGCCAGTGGCTGAGGGAGAATCAGCTTCATCAGATTTGGTGGTGATGCCTGGAATCTCCCTCCGTCCCCTTGCATTGGACTCAGCAACCACCATTCCTTGGTAGGTAACTCCATTTGTTCTCTTGCTCTGGGTGGGAGTTTTGTTGGAGAAGAAACTTTGGGCTGGAACCCCCAGAGGCCCTGTGCATACTATGTGAAACATTTCTGGGTGCACCCCAAAATGGCCCCACAGTTGTGAACTGGAGATAAGGAGGGTGGTATTAGTGGCATTGAAAGAAAAGGAGATGGTTTAGAAAGAAAAATGAGGAACACCATTTTAGCTATGTTCGATTTGGAGATGAAGTTGGACAACCAGAAGGAGATGTTGGAAGGTCAGAAAGAGATGGACTGAGGGGAGGGGAGGGAGGGAAAAGTCCAGATCAGAAACTTGGTCTCTGTAAGTATAAAAGAGAAAATTAAAGACCTTGAAGCAAGGTTAGGAAGTGATACAGCTGTGACATCTACCTCCATCCCATTCTTCACTGCAGGGGGACATCTCTTACTATCTGAGTCAGGAACTTATTCATTGCCTAATGATGATAAAGGAGGAAAGCAAGGGTTAAAAACGAGGCATCAGTATAGCCTGTCATAGTGCTGCTGCTGAAGGTGAATCTATAGCAGTGAAAAATAATATACAGTTTTCTAAATGAAACTTTGAAATATGCACATGTAATCCACAGCTTCATATGTATGTCTCTATCTAGTGGCTGATCCACAGAGGTTCATAAGTCTGTTCCTGCTGCAGTTACAGGATGTAGCCCCTTTACCTCGAGTAGCAGAGGTTCATGGTTTTAGTGCTGAAGGTCTCAGATTCAAATCCTGCTTTAGTCCTGGGTAAGGTTGCCTACAGAGAGTCCACCCAGAATCTTTCCCATGAGCCTGTACAGTGCTGCTTTTAAAACATTTTTGTTGGGCTATTATGACTTCTTGCTTGACTGCAGAATCATTTTTGTGACTTCAAGCCTGTAATCAGAGGAGATCAATAATTGGCATTGCAGCAAGTGATTTCATTTCTATGGAAATAAGTTCATTAGCTTTTCCTCAAACATCAGTCAACTCATGCATTTATAATTTAAAAAACAGTTCACGAACAAGCCTAAATCGTGAGGGGAGAGTGTCAGATGGCAGTTATTACTTACTGCTTTATGAATCTGACAGAATGGTGTAGACCTGAATTATCAAACTTGGAAGCCTAAAATCAGGCCACAAAATCCATATTAGGCACCTAAATAAGTGGCCTGATTTTCACAGTTGCTGAGCACTTACAGCTCCCATTGAATTCACATGCAGTATAAAGGTCACAGCATCACTGAAGTCATCTGAAGCTGGGGGACCTCGGAATCATTCTTATTCAAGCAGGCCACCTAATTAGATGCCTACATATGGATGTAGGTACCTAACTTTAGGCACCCATGTTTGGCAATTTTTCCCTTATCTTTATTAGTGGTAGTTGTTGCCATTCAATATTCATAATTTGTCAAGAGTCACCACACAGTGTTATCTGAGAAACCATAGTTTCCCCAATAGTTTTATAGAAATTCATGGTGGCATCTCACTTTTTAATAGCAACTACTATGCAGAAGTAAGTGAGCAAAACAAGAGATGTCTGAGACACTGAAGCCAAAAGTTTCTGCGCCCAGTTTAAATACACAAACCACTGATACATGTGCAACTGGGGTAGTGTGTGTCCATCAGGGATTTGCACACCTAAGTCATGGGCACATCACAGAAAATTTGATCCTGCAACTGCTGGGGTAAAATGTCTTCTCATGGTGAGTCATTTCAAGACTACTTTGCCCATCATGAATAAATCTGACTTAAGTGTGATGAAAAAATTACTGGTTTAAATTCACGAGCTTCCCACTTTTGTTAATAATGGGCCCAAACCCCCTTTGACATCAATGGAAATCTCTCCAGAGTAAGAGCTGAGTAGAGATTGAATAAGGACTTCAGGATTTGGGATTTGTGTGTTTAGTCAGTTAGACAATTGTGTAGTTGCTTCAAGATTCAGATCACTAACTAAACATGTCTAGAAGTCACTACATTATTTCTGTCAGGCCCAGTCATTCACTCATTTTAAACTGCAATAGCACCTTTCTTGAGAACATCTGATAGCTTTCCAGAGGCAAATCCAACTGGAATAAAATAACGTGTTCTAAAAAGAGAATGCTAAATAAAATCTTCAGGCCTGATTTAAATGCTGCTAACTGATGCATAGAACTTCATCTGTTCAGGAAGTGAGTTTCATAGATGAGGAGCATTGTGTAACTGCACATACTGCTGTCTTTCAAGATCCTCTGAGAGCTGGGGAGAGACAGGTGGGGGCAAAGGGTATTTTGTCCTTTTCCACCAAGGTTAAAATCTTGTGTATACAGTGGAATGTGATCATGCAGGGTCTGCATGACACCTTAAAATGTATCCATTGGAAGCCAGGGAAACTCTTTCAGCATATGAATGATGCACTCAAAGGTGCTTTTTTTTTCAAGAAGTCTTGAGGCAACTTTATCTCTTCAATGCAAATGACAGAGGCAAGTAGAATCATAGATTATTAGGGACCTCAGGACATCTAGTGTAACTCCCTGCTCAAAGCAGGGCCAAATCCCTAAATGGCCCCCTCTAGGATTGAACTCGCAACCCTAGGTTTAGTAGGCTAATGCTCAAACCACTGAGCTCTCTGTCCCCCCAGAAAAGAAGGCATTCTGTCATCCAAGAACTTCAGTTGTCCACCCAGGGTATGTCTAATATAAGTGTCACATCATCTCAGTGGAAGCGATTTCTGGAAGGACACCAACTTTATCATAAAAATCATAGAAATGAAGAGAAGGAAGGGACTTTGAAGTCCTCAAGTCCAGCCGCCTGTGCTGTGGCAGGACCAACCTGGACTAAACCTAGACCATCCCTGCCAGGTGTTTGTCCAACCTGTTTTTAAAAACTTCTGGTGATGGGGATTCCACAACTTTCCTTGGAAGCCTATTCCAGAGCTAAATTACCCATATAGTTAGAAAGTTTTTTTTCCCAATATCTAACATAAATATCCTTTGTTGCAGATTAAGCCCATTTACTACTTCTCCTACCCTCAGTGAACATGGAGAACAATTTGATTACCATCCTTTTTATAACAGCAATTAACATGTATGAAGACTGTTATCAGATCCATCCTCAGTCTTCTTTTCTCAAGACTAAACATGCCCAGTTTTTTTAACCTTGCCTCATAGTCAGGTCTTAGTCTTTTATCATTTTTTTTGTTGTTGTTGCTCTCCTGGACTCTCCACATTGTTTTGGATATTTCTGTTATTTGTTCTACAGATGCCTCATCCACTTTCTTCCTGATTTGGTGGTGTATAGTAGATCTTACCCTGATGTCACCCCTATTATCTTTACCCAGAGAGACTCTGAACTGGTCTGCCTCCTAACTCCCTCTGGACCTCAGAACAAGAGTATATATTCCTGATGTATAGTGCAGCACCTCCTTCCTTTTTACCTTGCCTGTCCTTCCTGAACAATCTATATCCCTCTATACCAATAGTCCCGAAGTGAGACTTATCTCACTCACCAAGTCTCTGTGATGCCAATTAAATCATCATTTAGCTAATTTATTGAGACTTCCAATTCTTCCTGTTTATTCCCCATAAGTTGAGAGCCAGAATGTGGATAATTGGTTTACTTCCAATGATTTCCTATAGGTAAATAAACAACTGTCTTTAAGTTCAAAGTTTTATTTGAGTTATTTCTTCAATTTCTTCCTTTTTAAGTGAGGGCCTAATCCAATGGAAAGACTTCCTTTGACTTCAGTGGGAGTTAAATCAAACCTCTGAAAAGGATCCAAAATAGAAGTGAGTAAATAATTCAAAGCAAATAACTTATGCAAAAAATGTACTTTTTCTTTTTGCTCAAGGACTGCCTGCAAACAAACTGAGATTTCCCCAGCTGTTGTTTCAATTTGCTCAACTAGTTTTGGGGATATTTTGACATTTTTATTCTAGTGATTGATAATAAGTAGTTCATTTGTGTATTTCATATTTAATATTCAAAATTAAATCTGTGTTGGTTAGTTATGATTTAGCTGAACTGTCACCTGATACTGCTTTTGTGATTGAATTAATACAACTCTTGTAGGTCCTGACCCAAACTGACTGAAAGTCAGTGGAAAGACTTCATTGTGGGATTGATCCAAATCCCATGGGAGAGGATGACTTAAAGAAACTAATGTAATGGATCATTGTCTCACTCAGGGAGCGGTAGTGGATGAGGAGACAGGGGATTTTAGAACATGTTAAACCTTTTCTGGATCATGAGTCTTGCCTGAGGCAAAATTTCTAGAGAAATTAAGCTTCTGCAGAATTTGCAGGCTGGTTGTAGAATACACATATAACGTTGTGACATTCATACAAAGTAACTCATGTTTGTGCAACTGTAGCTTGAAGGGGGCATTGGGAACCTTGGCGGGCTTATACAATTGCTCCTTCTCCACGGTTCTGCTACTCCTGTCGTCCTGCTTTTTTCAAACCGAGCCTCATACTATAGGAAATAGATCACTTCTGTGCAAATGTTCACATGTAAGAGTTTTAAATTTGCTGTCTACCAGCCCTTGAGTGTGCAAATTTAAAACTAGCTCATTGAGAGAATTTTGTGTGATTAAAATTCAATTGATAATACCTAAAGTAAATCCTAAATTCATATGAGCCTGGCCAAAGTCAGTTCATTGTTAAAGTCAAGTAAAGAGTTAAGGAAATGTGTTACTCTGGCTTTATTCCAAAACAGAGGGGTTACTGTGACACACAAAGTAGCACCTCTCTTGTCTTCTGCAGAATATCTGAAATTTGAAGTCAAGATTGCACTTAGTCTTCAGTTGTTTGAGGCTTGGATAAATATAAAACCTAGAGACTAACTGTTTTACAGTAGTGTAACTCCATAGACTTTAGGAGAGATACTCCTGACTTATAGCAGCGTAACTTAGAGAAGAATTGGGCACATGATGTGCTAAATAAAGTCTTTCAAATCCTCCTTACCTCAGGGTTTGATTGAATGGCTTCATTACGAAGCTCTTCCATGCTACATTTTGCTTCATACTCTGTTTAATACTTATGGGAATCTTCCAGGCACTTAGGGGAATTAATGTTCACACATCTTTATTTTTAGTATGTAACATTATGTAATATCTCATGCTAGTGCCATTCTTCTGAACTAGAAATGAAATTGTAAATGATTTAGGTTTCAGCAGGTACTTCCAGACTCTGCTTTTGTGAATTGTCTACCTGACTTTTTGCTTTTCTCATTGCCAGAGAAAATATATATATATTTACGTATGTGCTGTTTTAAAAATGTATTGCTTCCTACACCGCTGTTTTAGATAACCGGTCTCATTAATTAACATTCATGTGAGCAGAAATAGATATGGTGATGAGTATAATACATTTTTTATAATCAGCCCACTGAGGAAAAGATATTCAACTCCTGCATGGTAATACTGCTTTATCCTTTGAAAAGTATTCCTCCTACTCCGTCCTCCAGGGTGCAGAAAGAGCATGAGTGAGAGAATGGTGAGGATGAAGTTGTTTCTAATGCAAATCCTTAGGCATTTAGCAGCACTGAATATATTGAACAGAAAGACCCTGTAGTATTTGACTTCAAGGAATGAAGGAACTTTTCATCTCCAGGGAACAGATTTCCCCGCGCCCCGAGTGTAGTTGACATTTCAGTATCACGGGTTAATCTTAAAATTCAACTTTTAAAACAGTTGTATGCTTGACTGGTGATTAAAAGAAAAAAGCAAAGCATTTCATTAGGATTATTTATTTATTTGTGTGTGTGTGTGTATGTATGTATTTATATATTTATGTAAAAATGTTGAGTGGGTAACTTATTTTTTAATATGCATCAGGAAATGAATAGGGAATTGCAGTTTTCTGCACTGTTGATCATTTATCTAGTACATACTAGTTACATCCCCTTCAGAATACAGTAGGACTAGACAGGGACAGGAACACATATAATTGCTACACAAAATCACTGCCTGTTGGTTCTGATTCTACTCTCATTCATGCTAGTTTTATAGCAGTTTAACCTCATTGGCCTTGTGAACAGCAGTGTGGGCTTTTTTATTATCTTTCCATAATTTTCATTAATCACATTTTTTCTTCAAATTTCACTAGCACCAATTTAATTCCTTTGACGCAGCAATAGTGGGAGCACTGATGTAAATAGGAACCACAATCAATTGCATTTTAACCCTTGTCTTGTCTAGACTTATTCATCAATAGGTAACATGATGGCTAGAACGTCAGCAGCCAGCCTACACTAATTCTCCCATTGTTGATAGCATTGGTGACAGTGCTAAGGTTGGAAGTATGAAGAAAATATGCTAGTGTAGACATTGTTAATGGGACTGATTCTCAGTGGGGAAAAAAAAGAAAGGAATTGGACCCATTAATTATAGCATAAACTACAGAATTTTTCTTCTGATTACAGGTATTGATAAATAGAGCACAGCAAAATGGAGTTCAAAAGCCAGATGAATGACTGTTCAAATTAAATTACAAAGGAAGAACAAAGCGCATGGGATAGCACATGTAGGTTCAACTAGTAAAATCCATATAGTGAGAATAATTTCTTTGTGACTAGGGAATGAGACTGTGAATAGGCACCATATAACTCAGAATAAAATAAGTAAATAAATGTAATTAAGTAATTCCTGATTAAGGAAGTTCAGGAAGTGAATAATCGGGGATTGCAGAGATGTATTTCATAATGAATGGGGCTGTTCAGAGATTGTTTGTTTGCTCTCTTCAAATCGAAAGACATTGTTTCCATCATTCTACAAGCTGATTCTCAAAACTATCTTGTCCTATAAAAGACCATCCCAAACTGAGTGTCAGTCAAGGCACGGCTCAAATGAAAAATCTCCCACTATAATAGAGAAAGATATCAATCTTATTCCGACTCCATCTGCATTAGTACAGGTTCAGATAAGCTGACACTTTTTTACTGACTTTGATTTCTTTCTTCCATTTTGTTTAAGTCTATAGACCCAAACTGCAAATAGCCCTCCTTACTGTATGTCAAAATAATGGTTAAATTACTTTATTTTCAATCTATTTCTCTGTGCGATATGGTGATCCTTGTTTCAGTGAATGATAAATATTAGACACTCCACTCATCAGCGCTAACATGGGGGGAGGGAGACCTAATGTATGACATCACTGTTTAAGTCTTCCAGATTTCAGCCTCCCTATGTTCTTCCAGCAAAGAGGTAAGTCAGGGCCTAATAGCTTTGATTTTTTTTAATATATAACAAGCAAGCAGAATGTTGGTTTGTAGTTTGAGGCCATCTTCATACAAAGGAAGGTAAAGGTATAGGGAAAACACTCTTTTTTTTTTTTTTTTTTTTTTTTTCCCTCCAGTTCAAATTTGGAAGTGACTGTGCATGCAACAATGCCATTGGGGCACTCAACGAATATGAGGGGGAAAAAACATTTATTTTAACTTGATTTCATAGTAGTGTGCTAATCTGAACAGATCTATTTTTCCAGATGAAAGATCCATTGGAGACGTGGTTCAGTGCTCCAGGCCATATAGTGCGCGCTCCAGTATGGGGTGCCAAAACAGCAGTTGCACAAATTCTAGCCGCTAAAGTGGTCTGAGGAGTTCTGTTAATTACATCTGCAGCTAAAATGAGTTTCAGTGCCCTATGTAAAATTTTGACATAGCCTCCTCACTGTGTAGGAGGCACAGCAAGAGTGTTAAGAAGTGGACAGTTTGTCCCAAGTTAAAAAGTGAGATGTTTTGAAGGAGTATAAGTGGACTGGAAGTGTTTCTCTGTTCCATCTCTCCATTAGACACAGCCTGAGGTCTGTGGGTACTTAACACCAGTTTGGGTCTGAGCCTATAAATCCTTGCCATGTGGAGCCCTCCCCCTTCCCCAGCTGCACAGTTTGCAAGATCAAGTCCTCAGACTTTACTTAGATTTAAAAAAGAGAGACCAAAGGAGATCAGGTAAACGTTTTAAATCAGTGTGCAGGGTTTAAGTTCCTCCCACTAGATTGTAAGCTGTTTAAAGTTGTCATAGTAATATTCCTCGATTTGAACATTAGAGTTCAAATATAAGGTACTAGCTAGAAGTCCTCTAAGCTTAATCTCCAGCTTAGATCTGATAGGCTGCCACCAGGTCAGGAATTGATAGGGCCTGACCCCCCTTTCCTCTCTGGTGTCCCCAACCCTCCCCTGGGGGGACCTCCAGATAACTTGTTTCTCTGCTTCCCAAGAGATAAGCGTTCTTCCCTTGGGACAATTGAGATGCAAAATACCAACAGCTTGGCTTTGCCTTTCCCCGTGCCTGCCTTCCCATGAGGGGGACAGATACCTGATACAGAGGTTTCAATTTCTCTGCCTTACTAGAAAAAGAAACTTCCACAAGTTT